>NC_073739.1:26092723-26145639 GCF_023634155.1 Falco peregrinus | reverse complement strand
TCAAATGAGAAAGGATGGTTTGGACTTTCGGCCATTGAATGGGCAGCAGAAAGGGTTAATTCACTCACAATTAGATTATTTGTTTTGTAGTTGGATGTTTCTTCAGCAGCATATCATTTCAGATCCAGAGGTTCTTTCCAATTCTTATTACTCTACAATTCCCTGATAATTCCAGATGGGTGCTTTTTTACAGCAGAATAAATACACAATTGGCTATAATTTGGTTTGCTAGGTTTCAGAAAGTGTGAAATGCTATAATTTCATCAGTCCAGGAAGACAGTTCTCTTAGGTTTTGCATATTCTGTCTGTGCATTTACATGTAACTGCATAATAAATTCCAGAGCAATGATCCTAATGGTGGTTATGTGGCTCTCACTGCGTGCCTGGTCACTCTCATGTTCACTGCATTGCATCTCCAGAAGTGATCCTGGGATTTGTACACAGAAGAGATGTCTACAAAGGGAAATACCAAGGTAAATAGTTTGGGGAAAGGAAGTTCCCCAGCTATGTGTGTCAGTTCAGCTTGGTTGATTGTCTCCTATGAAAATAAACCCAGATATGCAAAGGTAGATACACCTCCAACAAAGGCATTTACTTGTTGCAGTCTGAGTGGGTCTTCTAACAATAAAATGCAAATGGAATTTTGGAATATTAGATGATCTGTACAGGTAAAAGTGAAAGAGTTTATAGGGCTTTGCTCAACCCGGTTATTAAACTTTTAATGGAATTTAGGTCTTATTTTCCTCAGTTTCATTCCCTGTGAGTTCATGCCCTGAAATTCATGTGAGTGCCCGACTCTTGCTTCAAACACACCTACTGCAGAAGACCTAAAACTTTCCCTGAACAGTCTGACCTACTGACTCTCATCTCAGTTCAGGAAACGCTTTATTAGAATCCCTCCCTATAAATGCTGTAACCAAGCCAAAAAAAAAATAAAAATAAAGAACGTGTCACTACCATCCCAGACAGGGCCCTGCATATCCCCTACATTAAGTCTTTGGCTACTCAGGCACACACACTTTGGAGATCGTGATGGTTTGTCTCTGCCATCATTTTGATACTTCCTTGACCAGCAGCTAAACACAGGCTCCCAATCCTGTTTGTTTAAAGAGTGCCTTACGCTGACAAGGTATGGTGCAAATGGCTAGGGTCAGCTGAAAACATTGCAATTTATTCTAGGAGGATATATGAGTGGTTCAAGGATGCTACAGAAACCTATCAGTGTGAAATCAGATCTGAGGAAGTGGGGCCGAAAAGATGTGTCTCTTGAAAAAATTTCAGCTGCAATAATCAATCCAAAGGTTTACAGGATTTAATAAGGATTTAATAGGGCTTCTCTACTGCTGCACCTCTGAAAGGTTAGCAAACCATTTAAAGAAGTTAAGCTGGACAAATCTCTCAAAGCTCTGAGCCTGTAGTGCATTAACCCTGGCATATTCCCGCTGTTTTCTGTATGTATTATACCATCCTCGTGCAATTCACGGCCTCTCCTACTAATGAGCACACTTCTGAAAACTATAGAAACTTAACTGCATACAACAGTATACATCTAGATGATATTACAAGAAATATTAAAAACAATTGGAAAAAAAAATGTTGAAAAGCAGATCACCAGATCTTCCTGGACCCAAGCTAATTCTGGATTATTTCCTCTCCCTCCTGGAAGATGTTCAGCCTCACTCACTGGCTCAGAGACAATCATAATAGTCTTCCTCCTGGCAAAAAGCAAACAAACAAAGAAAAAAAAAAAAACCCTGCAAGATAAGGACTGTACTGTTCTTATAGTTTTGAGTAAGGAAAACACTCTTTTTCTGTAAAATACTGAATCACGCTATGTCTCCCTAGATTCAAGTCTGTGTGTACCTCTGCTGAAGGCTTTACCTTCAACAAACTACCCAAGTCTTGTGTCTAACTCTCATTTCCTCTATCCCCACCCACCCCCAGCCCCACACCCCACCAGTATGAAAAGTATCTTGGACAATAAAACTGAAAATTTAGGTGTGTGTTTCTGGTTTTGGTCTGTTTGGGTTTTGGTTTTGCTTTGGTTTGGGTTTGGGTTTTTTTGTCAGTAATTGCCTTTAAATCAGAGAAACATTGGTATTTTTATTCCCCCCTTTGTAATTAAAAAAAAAAGTTATACAATTCTAATTTATGAATGGTATGTTTTTCTGTAATAATCAGTCTCTTTTTCTTGGGTACATGGTTGCCTGTATGTATTCTTCTGCTCTTTGTTTGCTGAACTGACTTTCTGCAGAAAATATTTACCTTAGAACAGGTTATAATTATAAGCCATCACACTTGTTTTATTTTCCCCTGTAGCTGATAAGTTTAACCAGTCTTCCAGGTATGTCAAACACACACACCAAAAAACCCCACAAAAACCCAAACACAAAACCCACAAGAAACAACCAACCAAAAACCCCCTGAACTAAAAAAAAAAAAAAAAAAAACCAAACCCAAAACCAAACACCAAAACAAATGCAAATCAAAAAAACCAACCAACAACAAAAAAGAAGAGCTAGCAGAAGTTCAAAAGGTCAACTTGGTTACTGCAAGCCTGTTTTATTGAATAATCCCCCCAAAGAATAAACCAAAGATAATCTAAAATGACATTTCACACTGTGCACCATCAAAAGAAAGTGCACAGGTGTAGTCAATGTGAGATGGGGCAGCAATATCGGAACCCAGGAATAAGAAGTACGGTGTTACATTTCAAACTTAATTGTTCATGTAATGTTTTTTTTAATTTTTCTTTTAAAGAAAAATCTTTGGTCTGCGATGATGATACAAGGCTGGTGAATTGGATAGTGATAATAACAATACGGAATAAGCAAGTTTTGATTGCCAAAAGAAGTCATTGAACAAATTAGCTAGATACTGTGTTTGTACTGATGACATTTTCAAAGGCTTAGAAAATGTTGTATCTTCTCAACTTGACTCACTTGTGACCACAAACAAATAATAAGGAATGCAATAATGCTACTCTGGTAGAGCACATACACATATGCAAAACTTGGTGTAAGAAGTTTCACTAATTTAAACTAATTTATTATATATTGGAGTATTGTCTACATGTGCTCCTAATTCACCTCTTCTTGATATGGCAGTGAACGCATTCATGCCTAATTTAAGACAAAATGAGCTTTGAAAAGCTTGCCCTTAAGTGAACCTGAACTAGAAACAGATTTATATTTTTCAGAAAATGTGTTGGAATATCAAGCCTTTGCGGGAAATTCCTTGCTTTTCATTAAGACATTCTCAAAGGATCCAGCCCAGCTGGATAATCAAGAGAAAGTTCTGCATGCACTGAACCCAGCAGCATGTGTGCCTACCTTTATGCAAGTAATTCAGTCATAGCAAATAATCAATTAATTACAATTGAGCAAAACAGAACCTTTACATCAGACATCAAATTTACTATCTAGCTTTGTGTGTTAAAAAAGCCTTTGGTAAAAGGAAAAAAAGAGAAATAATGTAGGTTGTAAAAGGGATCATAAAACGTATAATCAGAATTTGGACTCAAACTTTCAAAGGCATGAGTACACACACAAGAGAGATGAAAATCTAGTAGTTCTTTTCATAAAAAAAACAAGTCTCTGAATGAATGATATGTTGTATAAATGGCCAAAATATAGAACATGTTTCCTATGAAACAGTCTTCTTTGTGATTTATTAGACTTTTTTTCCTGCAACATGATACTTCTTTATTATATATGAACAGTGCACAAATCCAAGGAAGTATAAAGTCAGCTGGGGGAAAAGAGGGAAAAAAACTCCCTTTCTCCCCTTTAAAATACACAGTATGCCTATTTTGCAAATAAAAAAAATTCCAAAAGCAGCACACATAATTAATATATTGTGTCCCTATGGGCAGCAACTACAAATGTGTGCACCAAAAAAATAACAAAGTTAGATAGCTTGTTTTTCAGCAATTCAATAAAATGTGCAAGCTCTTTCTAGATCTCCTCCAATGTCTCCTGTTTTATATGCCAGTTCTATGACCACAGATAATCTTCTTTACACAGTCATATTCTCACACCTGCATGGAAAAACCTTTTGAAAATTTTAATAGTGTTTCAAGGGGAAAGTATACATTATATCAAACTGACATCTTTCCTCTAGGTGTTTTTTAATTTCTTGTTTCAAAAGCGGGTTTTTTGTTCTACTTTGAAGACATCTCTTTTCAGTAGTAAGACACATATAAGGAAGTTTTAGATTCAAAAGTCCTTCTTTTTCAACTAGGTAACTGTTTTCAACTTGCTAACTTCCATCATTAATGAGAAAAGACACATAATGTAAGTTTTAGCCTTTATTTTGTAATTAAACTCACATGGTCAATACAGACACCACATCCAGAAACAGTGGCCCCAGACACTTATGTGGAAGTTTTAATTCCAGTAGATTCAAACAAGATCAAGACTTCCCTGCATACTTTTGTAAATCACTGTGTTCCCGAAAGATGCATTGGAGAGGCCAGAAAATGTAGGCTGTATGGAATAAGTTTTTCAGAACTTCTGAAGTCCTACCTGTTGATTATTTATCTCATTAAATATCGAACAGTTTTAGTGTATGGATGCTCTCTGCTGGAAAAAAAAGAGTCCCATGCATGTTATCTCTGTACGTTGGACAAGAGTTTGTACAGCTTACCTTAGTGTACTTCACAGGTACTCACAGACAAATACTGCATCAAATTTTGCAGAGGTTTTGTGGCCATCCAACTGTCATTGCATTTACAGGCAATCTGAGCAATCACAGTGTGGACTGTGATTTCTTACATAACCTAAATCACTATTGTTCATCCATAAGCACACCTAACTCCTCTACCTTCACTATCATTATATCAGGGAAATTAATCTTTGAATATCTATGTAGTTAAGCTACCTTATCACATCCAGTCTTTGATAGTAAGTTTGCAAGTCAGGTTTGCTGACCATCCTCCCAAAAAAGCTAATATAGACAAAGAAACATAAATTATAGCCAAAAGAAAATCCATTCACTAAAAGAAATTGTAAAGATCAGAACAGAAAAAAAGAGGTATATTTAGCAATGAAAAAAAGTTTCCAAATAAAGTCTAAAAAACATGAAGAATATTTTTATTTCTCTTGTCTGTATCACACACAAGCCATCTAATTTAATTTTCTCTCTAACAGTATATCCAGTGTGAAAAACACATTCAAAGATGGCAAAAGAAAAAACAACACATGTCTATCAAATATAAATTGCTTATTAACAATCTTAGGTGCTAATGTGGCACAGCTAGTTCAACAATCATTTCTTCACTTCTTTTTACCTCATCTGTTAAAATACATGAGATTTCATCCTTTTCAATTGTTGAACTTATCTTGTTCTTGCCAGTAAACATAAACCCTGGACAGTATCATCTTCCCCAACTGCTGGCACTGCAATTCCTGGTACAGAGAATTCAGTGTAATAAAGAAGGCAGTTCAGGGATGCCTCGTTGGAGATAGTACTAGCTGTACGGTAGGGATCCATATTCCCTTGGAGATATTTAAAAGAAAAAAAAAAAATAGCAGATACTAGATCAACTCTTAGTCTTCAGCCTGCATTCTCATTCTGAAAAGATAACAGAAAATCACATGGCCTGCTCAGGGGTTTTGTATGAGCATGGTTTATCTGGACCCAAGACATGACTCTGATCACTAGCCAGCTCCAGAACAGAACTCGGTATCCTATTACAATCCCCTGAGCCATGCAGCTCCAAAAACATTTTCCACAGTGTGAAAGCTTTCCTTTTTTTTCCTCTCTTTTTTTAAAACTATTGAGCTGTTTCTAACTCCTTTAAATAACATTCCTTTGCCCTTTGCAATGAGAGTTTTACAAGAGTGTTTAAGGTGTAGAGTGAGTGAATATACACACCAGACAAATGGCCTTTGGATTTAAGAGTCTCCAAGTATTCTCAGACATGAATGGCTGAAACATCTCCAAAGAAATCACTGCAAACTATTGGATTGCAAACCTCAGCTGTATATGGATAAAATTAAGAAAATTTGAGAGTGCTGAAATATAAAATAATATCTCTTTTAAAACACCCTTAAATAAGAGATCCACATCTGATGCTGAAAACACATAGGCATTTTCAACTACAAAAAATAAAACTGAGAAACATATTTGTTATTCCTACTTCCTACAAGTTAAATTTTTTGTAGTAAAAAATACTTTTTATGAGTTGTGCAAGACTACTTTAAAGAAAAATAATTAATATTTTTATTTAATGGCTATAACTAATGTTTATATTTCCATTTTCTTTTAAGAAGAGATAGAGGAACTTTAAAACAGACTTTTAAAATTGATGTAATCACAGTATATTAAACCAGGCAGAAAACTTGTTGCTATTTTTCTTCACTTCATGTTTAAACTGACCTTCCTCTCCTTAATCTACTTCCATTCTGAAAATCAGAATTTAAAGCATATTTACTTCACTTCCTGAATATCAGCACTGATCACAGATAGTAGCAGTGTTTGCTGAGATACTTGTAGCATACAAGATAGACAGATACACTGTAGAACATACACTGTGTTTGCTGTCTCTGGCATGATCAGTTACCAGAGACACAGGCTCTGTCTAGAGCAGAAAGCATTCTGGATCATATGATCTGCTATACAGACACATGACAGAATGAGTTATATGCGTATTCCCAAGATTAACTCAGAATGTCTTGGCCTTTTAGCATTTAACCTAGACCATTACCATCATTTTTAACAGAGTTCTTATGTGTGAATAATCTACACCATATGTTAAGTGTAAGAACATAGTGGAAAAAATGTAACCTGGACACAGAAGTATTACTTTTACTGGTATATTTTATGAACAGATGCTCAGAATAAAATTCAATTCCTGGAATAAAACCTTTATTCATACAGAATCTAAAGATGAATAAATTTGGATTTGTTTCCCATATCCTAAACTTTCATAAGGCTGCATATGGGAAAACCCCTTATCAATTATGTCCTTTAAACAGGTAAATTACATACAAAATAATGACTTTTTTTTTTTTTTTTCTGTAGTAATTTTAAGAAATAACTACAAAAATCTGCAAGGTTAGAATGACAATGTTTTTAAAAAATGAGAGGTGTTCAACATTGCAAAAGTATGACAGGTAAATACACAACAGAATAAGAAGGGAAAAGATAAAAGAAAATCAATTAAGGGGCTAATATCCGTATCTGGCTGTTTACTATCACCATGGCTGACAAGCCTGTTATTCATATTACACAGACCCAAAGGTGTAATGAGTTTCCTACAAGTCAGATGTTTTCTTGTGAGAAGTTTTGGTATGTGGTCACATGTGAGATTACACACTGCAAAACAAAGAAAACCATGGGTAGATACCCTTCTACAACCTGAATGAAAATGGTTACACCCTTTAAAAAATCTATTATTCTTTCATTGTCTGCTCTTTCTTCTGTGATTAGTCTATAGAGAACTGTGCATTACATACATGATCTGAAAAAGACACAAGCAGCTAAAACTGGCTTCTGTTATCAGTTTGTGACTGCAAATTTTAATTCTTGATGGAAGCTACAAAGGTAGTTAAAGTTTCATTGAATGTCCTGGTCATCTGCATTTCTCATGTGTGATCCAGAGGGTCTTTGCCCTTACTATGTTCAAAATTATAGTGAAAATGGAGATAGGCTAGTTCCTATCATCCTTTTCCCCATAAAGCCAGGTTTCTTACTTCGCCCAGCTTCAGTGACTGGACTCCTGCACCTTGTTCCAGCCACTGGCCACAGATCTCAGATTCCAGACTGAGCTGTGCCAGATCACTGCAGCAAGAGGTGTAGTGAGTTCAACTCCCATGATAAAGCAGCTGGGGGCTTTATTAGCAATAGTTTAAACAGAGGACTTGGGGACATACGAAGTGAGAAACATAGACAAGCTAGTTAAGTACTGCAGAACACTTTACAGGGACTCAGTGGTTAAACTGAATTTGCTTCAATAATGTTCATATCACTTTTAGGCTGTTAACATCTGAGTGAGTGAATCATAAAAAACAAAGAAGGTGAAGTTCTTGGACCTATGTGGTTTTGCTAATAGTGCTCCACAGATTCAGAAATGAGGCACAATTTTCCAACCCTAACGGTGACCTACCAAATACAGCAATAAACACAAAAGCAAGAGTTCTGGCTACTTCCCTTACACATAGTTTCTCATTAACCACTTCAGATCACAGCACTCTAGAACAACTAATGTATGGTCTATGGGATAGTATACTATCTCAAAGCTGAACAAATTGTTCTCAAGGTTTCTATGACAGAAACTCATGGATTTAACAGGCAAGTTTTGACTCAATCCTTAGAAGTGGGGGGTTTACAAACATATTTTGAGGTAGGTTTAATAAGATATTTCATGTATTTTGTGCATTGTCCATCTTTAATATACCTTTATGTTAATCTAATTTTTGCTCATCTTATCATGATACTTAGATTGATCTAGAAATGTAAAGGTCTACCTGTTAGTAAAAATCTGTAATCCTGTTCATAGAAGTTATTTTGCTTGTTTTCTTTTTTGCCCCAAGACATTCTTGATACTTTCCTTTCCCCAGACAAATTCAGGCACTCTTAAAAGCTCTTTAGAGTATTTTTGTGATACTTGTATTATTCATACAGTCAGAGATACCATAATAAAAAAAAATATTTATATGAATAATCACTAACTAAAACAACAACAACAAAAAAAAAAACCAAACAAAACAACAACTGAAAAATATTGACAAGAGTGATTTATAGAGGACTTAAATATATGTTTTTGTACAACCAGAAAAGGCTTTGCTGAATTAGTCTGGAGCAAGTTGTTTTCAAAAAATTAATGTTCTTCCATAAATACTATCAGTGTACCAGTGTTAAATCTTTTAATTTATTTATTTGGTAAAAAGCATATTGACCTAGGAAGCAGCTAAACCTTGTAACTCTAAAGTTCATTGTATCAAGGCTATAGATGCTTCAGAGGATTTTAGAAATACTGAAATAATTCTATGGTAGATTTTGGCCTGATAATTTTCTACAGTCTTAGCGCTCAAATGGAAGTCCTTCTAACGAACAGTCTTCGGAGCTGACTTTCTAAGGATGTCAGTATTTTTGAGAAAATTTAGCGAAGTTAAGCAATTTAGTCAAAATCATTGCCTGTACAATATCTGCTGCACAGATTCCAAGCCAAAATATTATTTTTAAAGACTTACTAACTAGTTAAGAAACTGATTTTTTTATGTGCATGCATTCCAGGGATAGTCAAGTTCCCTTACCTAAAGTCCATTTTTTCAGACAAACAGCTTTTTGAAACACAGTTGCTAGAGACTTTTATATCATGACAGAATAGTTTTCTGTTTGAACTCTGTCTCACAATTTTCTCATGAAAACACTGTAAAAATAAAGTTCCCTAAAAGTACTAAATAATAGATTTCATTATCAAAGTAAAAGAAATTAAGAAGTCACACAGGACATCACTAAAGAAATAAGTTAACAGCACACAGAAACATAGAAAATTCCTCACATTAGAAACAGTTCCCAAATATAAAACACACCAAAACTCAAATAAATCATTCAATGCAAACATGACTTTTGTTGTTGTTTTACAAAAATTGTGGCAAGGCTCTCATGGCTTTTCTACAGACCATATGAGCCGGAATCCACCTGAGGATGGGTTCTGCTGCACAGAAGTGTGCAATAAAATGGTCTTTTAGTCAATAAAAGAGGCTTTCACAAGTGATAATCCTGTGAAAGCATACAGCTTAGAAAATGCAGGCAGACAGCCATTTCGACATGGTTCTCCTTAAATGGGCTGACCTAAATGTGTTAGTGTGAAAGAAACCAAAGTGCTTAGATAGACTTCTAATTAGTTTTATCTGTCCAAATAGATCCCCAAAGACAGTGGGATTTCCAAATAATGAAGCTAGTTTTATTAGAATACATTTCTGGACAAAGAATACTGATGGGAAAATATTATTAAACTGGGAAGCAAACCGTGTTCTAGCAAGTAAGTTTAACCTCCTTTATTTATGTATTTTTATTTCCCAGAAGATGAACAATCACAAGCTTTGTATGGAACCTACAATTTCTAAGTAGCAATATTACAGCAGAGCAAAATGAACTTCTCCAGATAGAACTGAAATGATAAAAATGAAGTGATTTTTCAATAAGTGAGCTTATTGATAGTGAGGGAGCACAAAGACAGTCTTAACTACACTGAGTTTGAGGTTATTTCTAAATATGCTTTTGTTCAAAAATACTTTTCAGACATCTGACAAGTTCTCATAATGTATTGCCATTGTTTTGTGAGGAGGTGACAGTGGACACTGAAGTGTTCAGCATCTTCCAAACAACTCACAGAAATCTGCAGGAATAGATCTTCAAGCAGTGATCTGGGAAGAAAGCTGAGAAGGTTCATTCAATTCCCAAAACAAACACAAACACAAAAACCAGCCCAAACCTCTAACAAGCAGAATTTTTTTTATATTGCAGATTTTATGACCTACTCATGTATTCTTTAATAAACAATCATCTACAAAAGCCACAAACATTACATCACTGCCTCCCCAAGAGTAAAGCAAAAAAGTGAATGAGACAGAATGGGGTGCATAGAAGTGAATGTCAGAGCTGTGTAAGTAACACAGTTGTCAAAAACATCAAAAAATATTAGTTACGGTATCTCTGCCAAGGATAAAACAGGTAAGACTCACCCAGTGGAGAATTATCAGATGATTAAAATTCTGTCTTTTCTGATCTTTATGGCATTCAGAGCTCCCTGCACTGTTCCAGATATTACAGTATGTGGAGCCTGACATGCATGAAATATATTATGCCATATTCTCACTTAAAATGACCTATTGCCTACTGCAAGTCAGTCAGAAGATGTCTTTGCCACTGCATTCTACAGCTAATAATCAATGTAGATTTATTAGCACTGTCTGTTCACTTTGAAGTGAAAATGTGCAAAGTTTATATAAAATCAACATAACTTAGACTACCTCCCATTTTCTTTAAACATTCCAAAAGTAAAGTCTAATCCAGAGCAAAGGGCAATATAGGATCTTTTATACCCATTTATACCAATTTATATGCATCCTACAGTCCACACTTTTATTTTTTACAATTTATATATATATATATATATATGTATATATATATAGTCTTCAATTAATAGCTAGTCAGTGCCTGGCAATGTAGAACACTACTGGCTTAATAGATCACCCAGGGACACATAGCATAGTTGAGATGGAGTACAGCGGAAAGCCATGAAAATTAAACACATCAGTAATCTTTGTGTTAAACATTTGGTTTGGCCTATGAAACAGAGCAATCACTGAAAGTGCTGAGCACTTTCCATTTCCTTGGACCCCAGTTCTTCCAGATATGATTCACTATCTTGCATGATTACTTTCTGACTGATCCTCTCTCACTTTTATTTTTCTACCACAAATGCTTGCTGATCTTAGCTTGCCAAACCAAATATAATGACAATTAATCCTACAGATTTTAAAACATCCTGACCTGAAAAATAACTTTTTGTACAGAGAACAACTTGAGAAATTTGAAGTTTTGGTTTGCTAAGCAGTTAACATCTCTGCAACATGGGTGCAAGAATTCTAAGGGGAGAGGGAGAGGACTGTTGCTGCTTTTTTAATGAAGCACTCTGCAAATGTCTTACAACCAGAGCTAAAAAGCTATTGGCCATATCTTTATTTTATTTTCAAATACTTGGTGTGTTACATGAAAAAATACCAAAATAACATATCAAGCATGCATTTTGCAACCACCGCTGTCTGTAGAGTTGTGTCCACTCCAAAGAAAATATCAGATTCAGCCCAGGCATATGTTTTAAATAATCGATGGATAGTGTGCAGTCAGGAATAATTTATTATGCACATCTGTAAGAGTGCTATGGCTTAAAAGACACATTTTTTATTATAGCTTAACATTACTTAAGGGGAGGGGAGAATCCTGACAGTTTTAAAGAATCAGTTTTCTCCTTTAATTAAAAATAAATAAATAAATAAATCCTCCACAGTCAATTCAGTCCAGATTATATCTGATCATTCTGCATGTTTTTATGACTTTTAGACTTTTCAACATTGTGAAACAAAGGATTAAAGCTCAAAATCCCCCTCTTTAAATGGAAACAGCTTTTAACAGGAGCAGACAGAAATCTTTGTTCCAAGCTGACAGCAAAGAGCTGCATTCTGCCCTTGACACAGCCACCCACTGACCATCAGTGTGGGGGGAGCAGTGTGCGTGGTCTGAGAGGCTTGCTGTTTTTCAGGGGTCTGCTCTGGTTTGTTTTATTTTTCTTTTGTGGTGTGAGGGGATGGATTCTGTTAAAAAGAAACTTTCTAACTTCCTGCATGAAAATATCACCAGCAATGGCTGCAGGTGACCTACGCTGCTTCAGAGCACTGCCTCAGCAGACCCTTGCCAGCACCCTTTACTCCTGCAAAGCTGCTGACTTACTGTGTGTTTCCCCTCCCAGTGCTCAAAGCACTCCTGGCCCAGCAAAAGTGTGCATGTCTCAAGTAGGAGTCCTCCATGGGCACCTAAACCCAGAAATAAATATAAGCCAGCCACTGGTAATACTTCAGAAGGTGAGAACTATGGATTTTTCTACTTCGAGGTACGTTTTTCTATGCTGTGACAGAAGGGACAAGAATTCCTTGCATTTTGCAGCCTACAGTGCAAGGAAAGTATGTTCCAAGTGAAGAGATCAAGTTCCCATCTCTAGTTCTACATAATCACAGCCTTCCAGTCCTTGTTACACACAAGTCACAACCCTCAGCTTGCTCCTGGCACCAGAAAGCAGCAGTTTCAGGTTTGCTATTTTGCTCCTGCCCATAGATCCTGGATGCTCACATCTCTCTGAACATGACATTTCTGAAGCAGTGGTGTTTGCCTCTTTGGGTAGTACTTCAATCTCCCTACATTTGTTTGCATGCATTTGGATACATACATCTCCATACAGATGTATGTATGTATGCAGACCTCATGTTGAATAAAAGTTTTGAAGCCAGATGTTGTGGTTTAACCCCAGCCAGCAACCAAGCAGCACAGAGCTGCTTGCTCGTTCCTCCCACCCAGAGGGATGGGAAGGAGGATTGGAAAGGAATGTAAAACTCAAGGGTTCAAATAAGAACAATTTAATAGGTAAAGCAAAAGCTGTGCATGCAAGCAAAGCAAAACAAGGGATTCATTCACCGCTTCCCACGGCCAGGCAGGTGCTCAGCCATCCCCAGGACAGCCGGGCTCCATCACGTGTAACTGTTACTTGGGAAGACAAACACCATAATGCCACATGTCCCCCCCTTCCTCCTTCTTCCCCCAGGTTATATACCAAGCATGATGTCCCATGTTATGGAATACCTCTTTGGCTGGTTCAGGTCAGCTGTCCCGGCTGTGCCCCTTCCCAGCCTCTTGTGCCCCTCCAGCCCTCTCACTGCAAGGTACTAGAAACCAAAAAGTCCTTGATTTAGTATGAACATCACTCAGCAACAACTAACGACATCAGTACTGTTATCAACATTGCTCTCACATCAGAGCCAAAACACAGCACTGTACTAGCTACTAAGAAGAAAATTAACTCTATCCCAGCTGAAACCAGGACACCAGAACTTAATTTCTAAAAGTAATACCAGTGGGACATCCTTCTCTTGAAAAAACCATCCTTTCTACCAAATACCAACTCTTATTCTTCCCTGCTGGCTAAACAAAGGCCGGCCAGTTCTGCCTTGATTGGCAGTGCCCCCTATAGATTGGTGGCAAACCCTGGAATAAGCACAGGGACCAAAATCCACTCCTATCTTGATGTTTATTTTACTAGATAATAATGTTATTTTCTTTTCAGCATCATTACTTAATCATGTTTTCTGGTATAGCATTGAGGGTGGGATTTGGAACTTCAGTTGACTGTGCTTTACTTTCTGCTACCAATTTCAATGGATTACCTGAAAAAAGATATTAAAGAACATTTCTTATATCTTTTCTTCTGTTTTCCAAAAAAAAGAGCAACTTTTCTATACTTTTGGGCTCCATTTTAATTCAATGGATTTAAGCAAAATTAAACAAAATTCAGTCTTTCATAAATGAAGGGGGTTGAAATCATTTTACCTAAGTAGAATACCACAGAAATTCAAACCTGCATATAATTAAGAACAGTCATTAAGTAATTATTGCATAATAAATCCATGAGAAGGGGTAATCAGCCTCGAGTTTCTTCCCATATTTTTACAGGCAAATAAAGCTTTCAAACAACATCTTGGCAGGATAAGTTGACACAAATGCAAATTAAAAGTATCAGCACATTTAATTTGGATATACTCAGATTTCATGGAAACTGCATTACACAAAACGTAATTTTATGTAACTAAGAGTTACATACTGCATGGGCAAAACTTCATCAGGGAATTATGTTGCTGAGCTTAAATAATGAACATACGAGCAATTTATGGCATTATCAGAAAGTAAAGGATACAATAGCTACAGAGCTGCAATTTGACAAAAAGGTTTATTTCATAGCGTAAACTGCTAAAGAAAAATAGAAAGTTTAGTTTAAAAATCAATTATTTGGAGCAATAGTTGGATACTGTGAGCTGATATGTTTTTCATGGGTTTAATAATACACATAGATGTGAACAGTAGTGTATTAAAAACTTAATGCCTTGTATTGTACTGTACTTAAACAATGTAAATATGCCTGAGTCAAGAGATCTTACAAACTCAGGATGTGTTAGAGGAGAAAAATGTGAATGATATTTTTGCTTTTTTTTTAAATTAAATCTAGAGAATAATAGTAACATATCAGATTTTGATCTTTGTAAATACTGCACAGGGATTTCATATATTCTATGTTATCCATTAAGCTAAACTCTAAAGGACAGGTTATAAGCACACTCCTCCTGCCCCCCTCCTTCTCTGAGAAGAAACAAAAATAGAAAATTATAGGAAACAGGCGGGCAAAGGATCTCAAGAGAACATTGAGTTCCCTCCTTCTCAAAACATGCAGTCCAGTAGAGATGTGCAGGCTGCCACAAACAGTGACATACAGAGTTCTCAGCAGAGTAAAGGGGTGTGCACTGACAGTCCAGAGGAAAACTGACCCTTATGCTGAAAAAAACTAAGCATACTAAGTTATAGAAGATCTGGAAGACAATGGAAAAGATGATAAAAGATGATAGAAAGATGACAGCAAGAGTTGCCAAATCATGGGTACTTGTGGCAGCAGGAACAAAATTATCCTTCCTGATGCAATATTCGATCATCTCTATTAAGGAGATATCTCAAGCAAAGCACTGATTTTTTGAAGGATTGCAAGTATTTGACTACAAGTACCTGAGAAAACAAAGTACTGCTGGAGAAGTCTCTAGCCAATGGATTCACACTATATAACAACAGTCAATACAGTCTTTGTTCAGAATAACAGTCTTTGGCAGGGTGTATAGTACTAGTAAAAGCCAAATTAAGTGCTTTGTGCACTGTGCACTGACTTCAGTGTTTTCACCTTATGCAAACTCCATTAATCACAGTTTCTTGATTTGAACAAGAAACAGTTTCTTGTTTGAAAAATGAAAGTCACAGAAGCTAGATTTTGATTGCATTAACTATAGTTGTTTCTATATTTAGCATCTGTATTTATAGTCACCACTTATATTAACTTAATTTTAATAACACTAATAATTAAGGTAAAATACACCTCAGATATAGCTGAATAGTAAAAAACTTATAAAAATATTTCCCAGTTGGGATCCTCCAAGATGACAATCTCAGGACTGGGCCCAAATGCAACTTCTGTGCAATTGCAAATTCATTAAAGCAACAAATACAGAACCTAGCGTTAAATCCTAACTAAAATCTGATTTTACTCACATTATTTATAATTTAAAGTAATAGCTCTATGACCTTCACTGATAAGAAAATCACATATGCATCTATCTTCATCTAAATAGAATCATAATCATGCAGACCCTGTAGATACTGATAAAAGGTGACTGTTTGTGACATACATTACCTCTGCTATTAATAGCAATTACTACCATTGCTCAACAGAGTCAACAGGCAGGTGTAATTTGAATCTCAAAACTGCACGTGTGTTAAAAATCCCTAGATTACTTCTTGCAGTTTGGTTTAATTTGTATCTTGTGCTTTTTAGTACAGCACCTTGTGTGTAAGTGCCCATAACCTTTAATCTACTTGTCAGCATAACTTTTCTACAAACTGGGAAGTGCTCTATCTTTATTGTATGTATTAGGAAATGAAGTACAAAGGAAATAACTGATTTGCAAAGAACGCTCCAAACTTCTTACAGAGCAAAGAAATATAAGTAGGATCATATTGCTATCCAAAACACGGGACTGTTTTCTTCAAGATCTTTTTCAAATATTTATATGTTTATCACAACACTTTAAGGGTAAATCCCCAGGGGGGGATGGGGATGGGACAGGGACGGGACAGGGGTGGGCACAGGGGCACGTCACAACTATAATTCCACCTAAAAAATAAAATAAATTGTAATTATAATTTTTAATGCATTTTTAATGGGAAAAATATAGTAACAGTCAAAAGAGCAATTAAAATAGGCACACCTACATTTATTTCCTTTCTAATATTCAAAAGTAGTGCTTTTTGTTCTTGTCTCCATAGTTTTTGTTCTCTCCAGCAGTCTGGACTTTTTTGCTAGAGTTGTATCATCTTTCTTATGGGAGAACATGCAGTCACAAAAAAAAGATTCAGAAACCAGAAGTAAAATATTCTACAAAATGGCACTGCATCTGCCAAAATTGTGCTACTAAGGCCACTGAGAAAATTGTATTTCATAAAATTCAAATATGTTATCCTGATTTCTGTCTTTTAGCTTTGGTTTATAAAATGCACTAATATATTTTCACTAAAAAAAATTCAGTCATGGATGATAAAAATATTGCATCTTAAAAAAAAAGTCAGACTGCTATGTTTTGATAGCACTAAGTTGTTTACTGTTTTTAAAAAATGTTTTTCAATAGCAAGATATTTCTCAAAATATTTAGATTTCTAACAATCTTTCCATGCTTTCTCATAGACACTTTAAAAAAAATCAAATACAATAAAATATTTTTTATTATTTCTTCTCCAGGTCAAATAATCATACTTGGATGTAATTACACTTTACATTTGTATTCACAACTGTTTTTGAGGGCTTTTGATGAGCTGCTTCTACATCCATCTGTTGAAGTTATTTCAAGGAACTTAGCTGCAAAACTGAAAGTGAGTCATATCAGTGTGACATGCCACATGCTTCTAGCTTCAAGTTGTTATGATTTTGCATGATACTCACTTCTTCAGCTAAGAGCTGTTTCAAAGGTTGCATGGCAGCTTACATGGGCTCCTCTGCACCCTTAGATTAGAATTACTGTTTTTTTCCAAGGACGGTCAAATATTTGTAGTCTACTAAAGGATACAGTTTCTTCTCACAGAAAATTCTCAGTGATTATAAGACAGTAATAGATGGCAAGCAACACTGATTTTAAGCACCACTCACAAGTGTTTGAAATGTGTGGTCAATTCCTGCTGTTGCAATTTCATATATACAAGAGATCAAAATATTGATAAGAATGATAGAAAGGAATATAATGGAAGATACCACAGACAGATTACTATGTTCTTGATACAGGTACAAATTAAGTTCTCCTCTTGTCATAAAATGTATAATAATTTGCTAGAATTTTAAATTGTATAATATATTCAGATTATTAGTTAAAGATATTTGTAGCTGCAGAGGGTTCATTCAGGATCTAATTCCTCTTGTCTATAGTCTGGCAGAAAGGTTAAGATAAAGGAAAAATAGAAGTCTTACAAAGCTTGCAGTCCAAGAAAAAGGAAATACTTAGTTATTTTGGATTAGAGACTCAGCTTTTAGACTAAAATATGAATAAAACAGAAGTTTGCTGAAGGAAGGAGGCATGAATTCGGAACTACATAGATTGGGCATTTTAACTAATAAAGAACCATACTGAAGTTGCAACTTTTCAAGGTAAAACTACATTTTAGTTTACTTCATCGCAAGAATACTATCCATTTTTTGTGTGGTTTATGCATTACAAAATGCCAGTTGCCAGCAATGACATTTCACAATTATTTAATTCTTTCAAATGGTCCTCTCTGACATAGGGAATCCCTCCTCCATCCCAGACTAATGTTCATATCATGAACTTTTTTTCACTGCTCCACATGTGACATGTGACATGAGACTAGTATCAGCATTAAGAGGAGAAATTTTGCCTACAGTTTCTCATAGTGTTGCAAACTGTGTAGCACTCCCGTGGCATATGGACCCACTGGTCACAAGGCCTTCAGCTCCCTGTGTTCTGTCCTGTCCTTTCAAACAACCTTGTGCATTTCTGTCGGTTTTGTGCAATTTCTTCCAGCAGAAAATGGCTCATTCTTTTCAGATTCAACCCATTTCTAACAGTCATATAAGCTCACTTATTTTTCTGCCTTCGGTCCCATTCCAAAGCCACAGCTGTGATGCCCCTCGTACCCCTATTAATGACACTAGGTGCTGATGTACTGTTCAGGACTACCTCTTTTCTTCTGGTGTTGCTAAACTTCCACAATGTTTGAAAGTCAAGCTTATGTATGTGAACAAATTGTGGTCACCTTTACGTAAATCTTTTTCACATCAGTTTTAACAGCTGCTGTGACTTTCTGTGTATTAGGGGATGTCATGATGCTATTTAATATTAATTCTGTAAAATTTTATAGATCTTTTTCCCTCTTAAACTTAATGAAAATTTTTTTGTGTCCACCTGCACACTAGTTACAAGCTGTGCTTGAAGTAACGTCATTTAAACCCGGTTCAAGTGTAGTATATAAATACTGAAGAGTGATTTATCTTTACTCACATTTCATTCACAAACTTATCCCTAGTGATGTGGTTTTATTTCTCTTTTCCTCTCTTTTCCCTACATTTTTCTGTGACTGTTAATTAGTGATAAATTTTGAAATATTTTAGCAACTCATTCACTTTACATAATTTAAATTTAAGAGCTCTCACATCTTTTCTACATCCTTTTTTTCCTATAAAATATAATATCATATCTCTTCAATCTCATGTTGGCCACCAATAACTCTTTCTGTTTCTGTCATATTTTAATCAGTTTTGCTTAAGTCTTTCACTTATGTGTGATAATACTAAGTAAAGCCTTTCCATCACTGTTAATTGTAAGTGAGACTGTGAATAATTATTCTACAGATTTGCAGGGTTTATTTCACATTTACAGTGGAAAGGATATAATTACTTTTAAAACTACAGTTAGACCCTAATTCTCAGTAAATAATACAGATGAATAAGAGATGTGGAGCCTTCTCCTGATAATAGTCATATATGTGGAAAGATCAGAAATCTGTTTCTTTGAGATCAGCAGAATTACTCCAGATTCAGCCCACTTTAATGAAAGTAGAAATAGATGTAACATATAAAACAGGCAATTTCCAATGCAAGGTATTCAATACAGCTCAATTCATCTAGCCAGTGACTGGACATTTTTGGTGCCCCAGGTTATATTTTTGGCTTCATTTGTGTATAGTAAGCAAGTATGCTACCAAAAAGGAACCTTGATAATCAGTAAAGTCTACAATAACATCTGGTTACCAGTTGGTAGGCACAACATCACTCACATGTAATTCTGCTCATAGAATATCATTAAGAGTGAATCTTATTTATGACACTCAGGGATAATACACACACTTAATTTTTTACCTGTTCTAAATGAATTTTAGTCACTTGTTTGATTGACAAGTTATATTTCTCAGTGAGAGATGCCTATAAATATATAATTAAAATTAATGAAATTAGCACTAATTGCATCCCCATGGCCAGCATCTCAGGAACCATTTGGACATGACTGAAGGTGTTCTTTAAAAAAAATGAGGGCTTCTCAAAAAAGAGAAGGTAATACAGGTGTCTTCTTGAACACTCTCCTATGTAGAAGTGACTTAATGCAAGGATTTGAGTATAGGACAAAAAAGGAGAAAAACTGCAAAGAGATGGTTATCTAGAGATCTACTAGACCTGTGCTAATCCACTGCAACTCATCCACAGGCCAATGTCATCTAACCTCTGGCCTAAAGCCAAAATACCGGCGAAACCAAATCATGTTGGCAAAATAAAGATTATAAAAGTAATTTTTTTTCTTTAGAATACAAGGAAGCACAAATGAAAGTGTTTGTGGTGCCCTCAGAAGGGTCTATCACAGATGAAGCAATGAGAAGAAAGCTAAGGAACCTCTGAGAAAAACCAGTATTTAATTGTAATATAGATTCTGAAGGTGAACAGAGGGCCCAATGACAAATTGGAGTTTTGAAGTGCAGCTTTTGAAAAGCACAGTGAATCACCCTGGATGGAAGAGACAGCAAAGTCTATCTGAATCCAGACAAGTTAGTTCTTTTTGTCTTTGAGAGAAAAAAGGAGGAAAGGCTATGAAGTGTTTTGTCCTAGAACAAGAAAATTTGAAAGGCAAAAGGGAAAGGGAAAAACTCTTTATGTGAGCAACAGGTTTATTATCCTTAAAGTGCTGAACTTCTACAGTTGCCTAGTGAAACAGTTTCTCAGCAGAGGTAAATAAAAATGAGATTATCTCCTGATGTCACACAAGAGCAGACCTTAATGTTGCTACAATTAACTTCATGTAATATTTTAGTTGTGTCTAGTCTTGGGGAGTTTTACTCTCTATTTTTGCTGGGTTTTCCAGTTGCTTTTGTAAATGCAAATTAGTCTTTGGGGAGAAATCAGCATGAGGGAGTAGTTACATAGTGAACTGATTTGGAAGAGCATTAGTGACACATAAGATAGATTGAGATATCTTGTGGTGACACCCGTGGAAGAGTCCATTTGCAGTAGGGCAAGGGGAGTATGGGCCTAAAATGGGTTTACCATTGAGGAGAAATTAACCGTGGTACTCTATGACCTCTTTTACTAGAATATTTGTGTACTTCACTATTATTGATGTACTTACCCTCACAGTGCCTCTGTGAGGCAAGGAACTACTACAAATTATATTTTTCACAAAAGAAACTGAGACACAGTAGGATTGTAAGCACTTTGCTCATGGTCACACAGGATTTATGTGATGGAACAGGGAGCAGAACCCTTGTTTGTCAATCCAATCAATGTTCTAAAAGCACAAGGCTGCCTTACATCTCTAAGCCTCTAGCCAAAACTCAATATGAGCTCCACTGGGGACTTTTTGTAAACTGTTCACACGAATGTTTCTGTCCAGGTATTGTTTCTTTATGGGCAGTGAGAGGTGGAGAAAAGGTAACAAATAAAATAAAAATGACAATATCAAGTATTTTTTAAGTATGAGTTAAAGGAGCTGTATCAACAGGAATTGGTACCAAGGTTCCTTACATTACTAACCACACATTTAGGGAGCCTCTTCTCTATATGTCTTAAGGTCAGTTTTAGATGACATTTCAGATTATATATTTCAAAAGAAATAAAAAGTACTGGAAGACTATGCGAAAAACAGACTTGTAACTCAGCTTCGGTATACGCCCCATAAGTCAAGAACTGTTACTTTACAAACATTATGGTTCTTTGCAAAAAAAGATAAGAAAAAACTAATTCTGCTGCTGACATGTTTACCCCAAAATGGCATTTTTATACACTATTAATTGAGCATTGAGAATGATCCCTCTGGTCTGAAGCAGTGCCACATTGCTGGCAGTGGTTGGTGACAGACAGGAGAAGGCAAAACTTGATTTTCACCTAAGCTGAGCTGACACTAATATGATTTGGGCCACAAAGTTAGCTAGGATCAGCTATGCAGGTTCTGCCTGGCATGAGAGCTTTGTCCTTTTTATTGGGTTTAGTATCTTTCCAACATTTCTAACATTTAGTATCATTCTAGCATTTCTAACATTATTTATGGCCCTAGTCCTAACTACATTCCCAGAAGACAGCAGTTCCAGGAATAATGTTACTGCTGGAAGTGTTTAGTTCAAGTGCAGCATGGTATGTATATGCTTGTGTGTATGGATGTCATTGCCGCCGCTTATACGAGACATGTGATTTTAAGTATGCTTATCTATGAGGAAGGCCGGTAGCTTTCATTCCAAAAGCATATACAACTAGAATAAAATACTCTGGAGGTACAAGGCAAGAAATAAAAAATGTGAACTAAATCTATAAACCCAAGTCATATTTTCTGTATGACAAATAACCATTATCAATCTCATGCTAAGTGAGTGTTTTAAATTTCAGAAGTCAAAACAATTGAAAAATCGAGTCTTTTATCATAAAAAACAGCATGATAATTCATCCCTCTCAAGTGTCACAGAGTCCTAAATTCCCAAAGCCAATTCATTCTGGAATAATAAAATGAAAATAGTTCTAAAAATATATATATGTCATATTATCTTCTAAAGTGATTCCACACTCTGAAGCTGCATCTTATATGCCTTTCTTTTTTGTTTTTTAGTTTATCAAACCACTCAACTTATTTTTTTTATCTATATTCTACATGCTGAGAATTAAACTCTGAATCCTACCTATTCCAAAAGAAAATGCAATCCAATGATGATACCATACTCTTTCTCCTTTCTGAAAAATAAATATTAGTTGGAAAAGTGATTCTTAGCCTGCACATCAAGTTGCTCATAACTCTTGGGGCTTTTTTTTTTAAGATCAATTCCTTAAAAACGAATCTGACAAACCATTTTGTAAAAAATAGTAGTATTGAAAATTCATTCCTGTCTTAAACTCCTCCTTTGTGGATGGTATCTCTCTGAATTTATTTATGGTTTCTTAAGAAAATTTCATAAAACTGAGATTCACATTTTTTTTATAATCTGTTCTGTGGATTTTAAATTTAAGAAACTGCCACAATACACCAGAGATAATCCACGTAGACACTGATTTTGTCAGAAGCATTGCTTACTTCCAATGTTCTTTAGAAGTGTATCAAGCATGTCGTGCACAAATACGGTTTCCCTTTGAACATTTCTTTTCCGGCATTATGCATTCCTATTTTAACATAGAAAACAGGGGGGAAAGTCTCTCTGTATTGACACACATAACCCAGTGAGTTCTGAGTGGCAAGTTTTCTCTCTTGAAATGAAGAAAAATACCTTTTAGTAAAAATTGTGGTTCTGCTCTTTTCTTTCTTTCCTTCTGTGCTGCTTACAAATTTCAGTCTCATGGTGTCATGGCTAATGTTCAGTGACCTACTTTTATGTTCCGTATTTCAGAAAAAAAGTGTAGGATTTTTTAGCACTGAATGACAAAATGAGTGACACTGCCTAGATTCACCAAGTGGCAACAGCAGCAGTAAGGAAGTGCTTTTCTGTGGCCACTGGCAGCATCAAAATCATCAGCACAGGCAACCTGGTCTCACAGGCATTTAGTGCTGTGCCATGCAGTAAACAGCTTCTCCACCCAACTTTAATATGGTAATAGAGGTTGCTGGATGCTATTAATAAGTACCACACTGTACCAGGGTTTCAGAATGTAACTCAAAGTCCTCAAACCCTGAGCAGGTGACAACCATCAGGAAAGTTTTTCTTCTGACATACAGATACACCAAAAACATCATAAAAAGGAATAAAATTGGTTTCTCATATCTAAGTGTTAATGTACAAAAAGATATGTTGAATATACTGGATCTATTACACTATATTGCCTGGAATTTAAGCCTGTATATTTCAACTGCCAATTCTCCCCTCTCTCCTCACTTCTGAAGTAACTTTTGTGTTGACTAAGTTTTCTAAAAATCTGGACAGAGGAAAGTGATTCAAGACAGGACTCTTTGTAAGAGAAAAGCAATGAAACACTGTAAAAGCCAGTCAGCACAAAAAAATGACTAGCTAATTGCAGGTCTATTTTGGTTGCCAGTAAGTATGTGCAAAGCTTCAAAATAGCTGTGACATGCAATTATTTCTTAGCTAGACATGGGTATTGAAGGACTGTAGGCTAAGGAAGAAAAAACATATATTATAAAATGGGGTTTAGGTTCTTTTGTAAACAAACAAAGGGTTTTAAAACAACACAATTTTCCACAACTCTAATTATAGTATTATATATACAGATTAGGTTTTGTCTTGCAATATATACAAGTATGAGAAGAAAAAACAAGATACTTCCCACTACAGTCCCTGGCATGTCCAAAGGACAGAGGATTTTGCTGTAAGTACATCTCTCTCTCATTTGTCCTGGTTATACATACATACACAAGCTGTCTCTCTGATTTAAATCCCCTTAGTCAGAACCTGGAATGGAACCTTTCATGTTCAGTAGCTGATCAAGAGCTACCAATGTAAGAGGAGATGCCAGCCCTTACTCCCTAGAAAACTGACATTTCTACAGCCATATTACAATTAAGCTTAATTAAGATTGAATTCAGCACCTGATGAGGAAATCTGCCTGTTCTTCAATTTTAAAGGAAAAATATACATTTATTTTAACTTCAAAAGTTATTCATTTTTTTTGCAATTATCATGTAGCCATGAGGGATGATTTTTTTTTTATTTTTATCTTTTTTACAGTAAAAGTAATTCAAAATACTAACATTGTTTGTTCTCAAATCCTAAACACAAGGATGAGTAAGGAATATTATACATTTATTAAACAAAACAGATCTTTCCACTTTCAGTTATGGGAAATTATGTTTAAAACTAGCTGCCTACATTTCAAGGAGATGCCCTTTTAGCTGTCATAACCCATGAGAGAAAGGAGATCAAGCTAAATAAAAATAACCTCAATCTCTTCCCTGCTATCCCAAACTTGGGAGATGAATTTTAACACTTAACTACCACATAATACAATGTCTTTTAATGTTGCTTAACCTACTCAGAACAGTGTTTCCCACATTTCAGACTGAAGATCTTCATCCTGTAAAAATATGCAGACAGATATTCAAAATCAAAGCACATTTGCAACTTCACTACAAAGACTTTCTGCTGCATGACAAACCATGGATAATATCATTCAGTCAGTCCTCAGTTGACTCATCTTGCATTAGAGGAAATCTCCAAGACACAAAGTGTCCACTAAGAAACTTTACCCATTGCAACAGGTAGGACAACCCGACTGGGGTGGTGGGGAGGATAACCAGTCCATAGGGAGTTTCCTGCTGTCAGTACAATCCAGCTGTTCATTGGGAATGGCAAGTGCTGGAATATTAGGCACTAGGATTATGGGCAAATAACAGTGAATGAAAGACACTGCTTGCTCATTAAGTTCTGCTCTCAGCAAAGTCCACTTAGATGTTTTTACTTTAGTTTAAAAAAAAGAGGTCAGAGAAGACCTAGTATTTTTTTTCTTTTTGTATATATGTGCATGTCTATGACTGAAAATTGATGAGAACTACTATAACAGAGTTCGTATCAATGAAGCTATGATGAATCATGCCAGATAATAAAAATCATTACTCTCCACAGCTTTTTAAGTCATATCTGACATCTGAGTTATCTTTTTATTATAATAGTAGAGCATATATACCGGGCCAGAGTAAAAGCAAGGTCACTACAGCAGATCACGATCTACTTCAGAAGAATGGAAAATTAGTGGAAGTTCATCACTACAAAGGTATTATTACTGAAAACTTCATGATTTGCACCATTCAATTCACTCTCATACAGCTCCTAGATAAGCAAAGAAGGCCTAATTATGATCATATTGCTGATGGTTTTGCTGTATCAGTTCAAATGAGAAAGAATCCCTGATCATGGTGATGTTCCTTCTGTGACTCTTATAAAAATAAAATCAGCTCCTGAAAAAGCAGGGTATTTAAAGCTCATTTCATCTCTTTATTGTGGAAGGAAACTGACATCAGAGGAGCTAGGAAGAATTCATACCTAGAATTCCATAGGCAATTTCTATGTTTTAAGTGATACAAAAAGTTAATTTTAGGAAAGGCCGTGTGAAATGCATGCTGCTTTATTATTATTTGGAAATTTCCAATATACACAGCTAGCATTTCTAAGAGTGTTCTTCTAGATGCGTATACATTCGCAAAGTATTTTAATTAGTTAATTTCACAGTTTTCTTCTAAGAAACTCTTTTCCTCTACTGCAACACACATACCTGTGTATAGAACCGCAGGTTTATAAATAGCCCTTTTTGTCAATGGCAACTCTGCTGCTAAATTTATTTCCTTGAAAGTTACTTACTTTGTTCCCTTACAAGCTGAAATATATATACCACATTATCCTTGAAGTAAAGGGAACTGACTGAACATAAGGCGGTTTTGAAAAAAACTGACGTGCAGCAGTGCTCACACAGGTGATAGGATAAAATGAGCAGATGCTTTTTCTTTGTGTAAGAAAGAATTCATAAATGAGCTACTTGAGAAAGTGAGTAATATTCTTGGGCTGGTATGAGTCCTGTTAACAATTGCTACAAAGCGGTGGACTAGACATAGGTGCCCCCACACTTGAATGGGAAATGATTGGTGATTCATCTTAGTAAGAGAAGGAGCAAAATTAGAATAGAGTGGGAACAATCATGAAGAATAGTCACTGTCTGGTTCATCCTAATATGCAGCAATATTAAAATATGACATAGCTGAAGCTCATTTGTTCACATCACCTCACCTATGTCATCATCATTCTCGATCTTAATAACCACCAGCACATGCTATTTAAATCATAGTGGTAAAAAAGTACTTGAAGAAATCTTCCCAAGTAGTCTGCCCTTCTGAAGCAACCATTGAATCTTAGATAAATGCACACAAGTGTGGTAGATCCTTGGTGCCTATGTGTATTCATTCTGAACCTTTCCCTGCTCATCACCCACCCCAAAATATCCTGAAATCCTGCTTTTGGTGTGAGTTAGACTTACAGTTTTCTCCTATAAAATGTATTTTTCCAAAGCAGATCTTTTACAAGAAAACTTCTATTGCTTATACTTGCATAATATGTTTTTGTCCAGTCATTTGTAGGAATTAATGTACGACCTTTGTGTTTAGCCATTATCTGCACAAAAACAATCTCTCTAACTCATAATTGCACAGTTTTCTCTTGGATATCTGAGTAACTATTAAATAAATATCCCTAAACTGACTAATTTGAAAATCCTTTTGTGATTAGATCAGAAGAACATGGGATTCTAAATAAGTTCATGGTTTGAGGCATAGTTGTGGAGAACTAGATTTTCCATGAAGCCATCATAAGATATTTAATTTTCCAAGAGAACACAAAATGAAAGACAGGAGGAAAGAGTGAGAATGAGATGAAGTGAGAAGGCGGAGAGGGGAAGTTAGAGGTGGAGAGAGGGAGAGGGAGAGGGAAAGAGGAGGAGGAGGAGAAGAAGGAGAAAGGAAAGAGAGAGAGGAGGAAGATAAGGGAAGTGAGAGAATGAGAAAGAAAGAGAAGGGAAGAGAAAGAGAAAGAAGAGAACAAGAACAGAGGTGGGGAAGGAAGACAGCTGTTTCAGATGTTACTGTATGTGAAAGTGGGGTTGTTTAAAAGTATTCATTAATATTGTAAAACTGAACTTTGGATGTGTAAATATGTATAAGATAGTGAATATTGTTCTATTCTCCAAATCTGACTGAATGTCCACATATATTGCCAAGCACACAAAAAGTTTGCTACATTCTGTATTTTATCATTTCTATATGTATCTATTATTTTTATTACCTAGGGTTGCTGGCAGGGGCAATCCAACAAAAATATTAAACGTGCAACATATTTAGACTGTACAGGACATAGGATCCTAACAAAAAGCTCTCCAAATAAACAAATACGACACAGGGGTTTGAGACTGATGTCTTTTATCAAGCAAGTGTGAACTGGTAGACTGTCCTGAGGACATGTTCAGTGTATGAACAGAAAGGGTACTTAAGTTCTCTGGGGTTCTCCCTGGCAGCCCACCAGGCCCAGAGCCATCTGCAAGTGATTGTCTGCTTTGCCTCTTCGGGAGCTTTGCTGGAGTAATGGGTGCTGAAAGGACTGCAAAAGGCACTGCTGCAGCCCCTGATCAGCACCAGGGGAGAGAAGTGGGCTAATGTCTCCCCAGCCAGGCAGGTACCTTGAGATACCTGTCCCTCACTGGAGGAGCTCCCAGCACCTGATTAGTCCTCAGTCAAAGCAAGACTTCAAAGTTAATCTTTCACCAAGATAAACAGAGGAAGTCCATCCCTGTTTTGGCACTGTAGCATATTGTTTCAGCCTCTAACAGTGACAGCAGAGCATTAATTTACAGTCTGAAGGCCAGAGTCACAAGAAAAGCCAGAAACATTCTAGAATTTCCACGCCTCACCCCATCCCCCATCCTTCTCTCTTTAAGAAAGCATTGTTTCTTCAGGTCGTACAGAAAAATACAAGATTCTCTGTACCTATTGCATCCAGTCATGCCTGATAATATGAAAGTGGCTTCTGTGGAATAAAACAGAACCTGCTTTATCTGATCGTTATAGGTAAAAACATGGTATAGGGCTTTAACTTCAAATACACATAACTCAAGAAGCTCGTAAATTAAAGCTAGATTTACAGAACAGGTTATTATGTAAATTTGAAACATCCAAGCTGGCCATGAGAAGAAGATAACTACAAAAAAGTTAATTAGCCAAAACCCTTACAACTCTCTGGAACACTTGTGAGAGGAGCTCCATGCACTTGGACGCTGTTGACCATCAGCAGTAAATAAGCACCTCTCAAATCTCACTAGGTCAGGTATTGTCTCCCATTATCAGCAGATTATGGAAACCATAGATAGTAATTTATTTTCTTCATTATCCATGTTACTTATAAATGTATGCAAAGACACCATCTCTGTTTCAGGAAGTCCCTCATAGGACAGCATATGCTGAAGAAACGTTACTTTGGATTACCTTTTTTTAACCGTCTTACCTAGGCCTTGGCTCCTAATACCGACCATGTTTATATACTTCTATAAACATGTTTATATACTCCTATAAATGATCTTCTAGTGATCGCTAGCCTTTTTTCTTATGGAACATTTCAACCTACCAGATATCCGCTTGAAACACAACACAGCGGAGAGGAAACAGTACGGGAGGTACCTGGAGTGTGTGGAAGACAGCTTCCCGACACAGCTGGTTGGTGCCCAGGCAGAGGAGATGCCCCACTGGGTCTGGTGTTTACAAACAGGGAAGGACTGGTGACTGATGTGGTGGTCAGAAGACATTTTGGACATAGAAATCATTAATCAAGTTTTCGATTCTCGGGGAGTAAGGATAGGGGTAAGCAGAACCACTTCTGGACTTCTGGAGGGCTGACTTTGACCTGTTTAAGAGCCTGGTTGACAGAGTCCCTTGGCAGACAGTCCTGAAGGGCCAAGAGTCCAGGAAGACTGGACACTGCTCAAGAAGGCAGTCTTAAGGTGCAGGAGCAGGCCAGGCCGTCCCTATGTGCCAAAAGACGAGCTGGTGGGGAAGAAGTCCTGGCTGAACAGAGAGCTTTGGCTGGACCTCAGGGAAAAAAGGAGAGTTTCCCACCTTTGGAAGAACGGGCAGACAACTCTGGAGGACTATAAGGGTGTCACAGGGTTATGCAGGGTGAAGATCAGAGAGGCAAAAACCCAGCTAGAACTCACGCTGGCCACTGCTGTAAAAGGTAACAAAAAATGTTTTTACAAATACATTAGAAACAAAAGGAGGGCCAAGGAGAATCTCCATCCTTTATGGGATGAATTGGGAAACATTGCCACAAAAGATGAGGGAAAGGCTGAGGTACTTAATGCCATCTTTGCCTCAGTCTTTAATAGTCAGACCCATTATCCTCAGTGTACTCAGCCCCCTCAGCTGTAAGACGGGGACAAAGTGCAGAATGAAGTCCCCACAGCCCAGGAGGAAATGGTTAGTGGCCTGCTGCTCCACTTAGATGTGCACAAGTCTATGGGGCTGGATGAGATCCAGCCAATGGTGCTGAGGGAGCTGGCAGAGGAGGTCACCAAGCTGCTTTCCATCATTTATCAATGATCCTGGAGGTCCAATGATCTGGGGATGTCCTAGAAGACTGGAGGTTAGCCAGTGTGATGCCCATCTACAAAAAGGGCAGGAAGGAGGATCCAGGAAACTACAGACATGTCACTGCTGGGGAAGATTATGGAGCAGATCATCCTGAATGCTACCGCATGGCACATGCAGGAAAACCAGGTGATCAGGCCGTCAGCACGGGGTTATGAAAGGCAGGTCCTGCCTGACAAACCTAATCCTCCTCTGTGACAAGATGACCTGAATAGTGTATGAGGGAAAAGCTGTAGATGTTGTCTCCCTGAACTTTAGTAAAGCCCTTGACATCATCTTCCACAGATGGAAGTTTCCTGGAGAAACTGGCTGCTTCAAGTCATGGACAGGTATCCTCTATACTGGGTTAAAAGCCAGTTGTATGGCCAAGCCCAAAGAGTGGTAGTAAACAGAGTTATATCTAGCTGCCAACTGATCACAAGTGGTGTTCCCCGGGCTCAGTACTGGGGCCAGTTCTGTTTAATCTTTACTGATGACCTGGATGAGGCGATTGAGTGCACCCTCAGTGAGTTTGCAGATGACACCAAGTTGGAAAGGAATGTTGATCTGCTGTAGGGCAGGAAGGCTCTGCAGAGGGACCTGGGCAGGCTGGAGCGATGGGCCCAGGCCAGTTGTATGAGGTTCAACATGGCTCAGTGCCGGGTCCTGCCCTTGGGTCACACCAGCCCCACGCAGCGCTACAGGCTGGGGCAGAGCGGCTGGAAAGGGCCTGGTGGGAAAGGGCCTGGGGGTGCTGGGTGACAGCCGGCTGGGCAGGAGCCAGCAGTGTGCCCAGGGGACCCAGGCGGCCAGCAGCATCCTGGCCTGTGTCAGTGTGGCCAGTAGGACAAGGGGACTGATCATTCCCCTGCACTCGGCACTGGTGAGGCCGCCCCTCGAATCCTGTGTTCAGGTTTGGGCCCCTCTCTGCAGGAGGAACAAAGAGGTGCTGGAGCATGTCCAGAGAAGGGCAACGAAGCTGGTGAAGGGTCTGGAGCACAAGTCTTATGAGGAGCAGCTGAGGGAACTGGGGTTGTTTTGTCTGGAGAAAAGGAGGCTCTACGGGGACCTCATCACTTTCTACAACTCCCTGAAATGAGGCTGTAGGCAGTTACAGGTAGGCCTCTTCTCCCAGATAACTAGCAAAAGGACTAGGGGAAATGGCTTCAAGCTACACCAGGGCAGGTTCAGATTGAATATTAGGAAAACTTTCTTCACTGAAAGGGTAGTGAACATTTGAACAGGCTGCCCAGGGAGGTGGTGGAGTCACCAACCCTGGAGGTGTTTAAAAAACACGTAGGTGTGGTGCTTCAGGACATGGTTTAGGGATGGACTTGGCAGTCCTGGTTTATGGTTGGACTTGATGATCTCAGAGGTCTTTTCCAAACTGAATGATTCTATTATTCTAAAACAGGGGTCCTCACACTTTTTAACCAGCGGCCGGCGCGGATGCAGTGGCAGGCAGCCATCTGCAGCTGCTTGGTTTCCCCCCCAAGCCCCGGCGGTGGGGGCGGGGGGGTCTTTAAATACTGGGGGCCGGACTGAGGACCCTGGGGGGCGTATCCAGCATGCGGGCCATAGTTTGAGGACCCCTGTTTTAAACAGATGAATTACTTAAATGTCCTGCACAAAAGTTTGGAATGGAAGTTTAAATGTTTTTTTTGCATTTGATCAGATGATTTTAAAGCATAATGTCCAGATATCGATACTTGCTTTAGCTGATAAACAGGACCTTTTTTTTCTTCCAGTTCATTCCATTTTGTAGCAACCTTTATTTGCCACTTAAAAGTGAAAATAGAGAACATAGTATGTCACCAGCAATGCAAAACTTATGGTTCTATGTATTTCACTAGGAAATTGCATCATACCTTAGATACACTAAACTAATAAGATTACTTACAGCCCAAGCATTTAACGGGATAAAACCATCTGAAGTGCAATAGACTCTAGTGTTGTTGATTCATTGTTAGTGTCAAGGCTTATTCTAAAGCATTCAAAGTCAGATGTTGTCCTGGTTTTGGCTGGGATGGAGTTAATTTTCTTACTAGTAGCTTGTACAGCGTGGTGTCTTGGCTCTGGTGTGAGAACAGTGTTGATAGATGTTTTTAGTTGTTGCTGGGTAATGTTTATACTAAATCAGGGACTTTCTGGTTTCTCAGGCCCTGACAGGGAGAGGGCTGGGGGGGAGCACAGGTGATTGGGAGGGGATACAGCCAGGACAGCTGAACCAAACCAGCCAAAGAGGTATTCCATACCATGGGATGTCATGCTCGGTGTATAAACTTGAAGGGTTAGCTGGGGCCTGGGGATTGCTGCTCGGGGACTGGCTGGCCATCCATCAGTGAGTGGTGAGCAGTTGCACTGTGCATCACTTGTTTTCCTTTCTCCCTTTCCCTTTGGCTTTTATCCTTTCCCCCCACCTCTTTATTATAAATTTTATTTGTATTACTGTTGTTGTTGTTGTAATTGTTGTTATTATTGGTGGTGGTGCTGGTGGTTTTATTTCATTTTTATTCTGTTCCAATTATTAGATTATTCTTATCTCAACCCTCAAGTTTTACATTCCTTTCCAATTCTTCTCCCCATCCCTCTGGGTGGGGGGGAGTGAGTGAGTGGCTGCATGGGTCTTGGTTGCCAGCTGGGGTTAAACCACAACAGATGTTTAAATGAGGAAAGAAGACAAATTTTTACAAATATTTATTGAGTGTCTTCTAAATTCCGAGACAGACCATCCTCCACGGTTCTTTCTTTCATACACTTACATACACATGATATACCTAGGAAAAAATGGAAAAATATAATCAATCTTTTATTTTGAGTACTAGCGCATTCTTTGGTCATATCACAGGAGAGACAGTTTGTTCAAAGAAGAAAAATTGCAGGAAAATTTATATTATTTGTTCTTTTTCCCCATTGTAACTTTTGCTCTATGCTTGTTACTGTGAATTGGAAATTTTGAGTGAAAACAAATCAGTACAGAAGGCTTTCAAACAGTGTTCAAGCTTTTAATGAACTGATCAAAATGAGTTTAACAAATCCTTCATGTGCATAGAGCCTCTGAGTACAAGGAAAGCATTCCAGCACATCCCTGGTGTACGACGGAGTCACTGAGCAACAAAAATTAAACTGCTTGAGTACATGGCAGATACAATGAGCTGCTTCAACCACAAATACATTTGGACAGTTTCTGGGAGTCACCCAGATTAGCTAGCTGATATTTATCTAAAATAATTGTAATTTGCCAACCTTACATCTCAAATAGACATCAAATATATAAGGAGCTGCATAGAGTTAATTCACACATTGATGCTCCCTGTGTCAGACCAGATACATCAGAAATCCTCCATCCTTCCTGTAAGAGCCCAGAACAAGTCTGTCTCTGTATTTTGCCAGAAGATACACAGCTGATATATTTCACTGAAGTAAAATGCATTTACAACAAAAACAAGCACTGACTTCAGTGTGTTGAGAGAAAAAAAAAAACAACAAAACAAAACCAAAAACACACAAGTGGAAATTTTTGGTTTTGCTGTAATGGTGTAGTTATAAAGTAAATCTCATTTTATTCATTCTTTCTGTGTGCCCTTCCAAATTATGTATATTCCTGAATAAAAGAGGGAGGAGTATGTAGAAATTTTTGTGAAGATCCAGAACATCTTTCATTTACAGTAGTTCTTAAGAGATTCGCTTTGCTTGAGAGCAAATCCAGCTCCTGGATGTATCAAGTGGAGAAGAAATTAGTATCTGCACTTTCCAATGCACATTTCACAGGAATTATTCCCTTTTTCATAGAATCATAGGATCATTTAGATTAGAAAAGACCGTTAAGATCATTGAGTCCAGCAATGAGCCTAACACTACCAAGTCCATCATTTAACCATGTCTCTAAGCACCACATCTACATAACTTTGAAATAACTTCATTACTTATAATAAAGTGCCCAGTTTGGGCCCACATTTCTGGACAACCAAGAAATTTAGCTAGTGCAAATTATAGCTTGCACTTTTTTTTTCTTTTCTTTTTTTTTTTTTTTTTTTTTTCTGAATATTGATTTATGCTCTGGAAACTTTACGGCCATTTGTTTTTCTCTCTAGGTTTATTCTGTTAAGTCCTGCAAGATCTGTACTCCTACTGAAAAACAATCCTAGCTTTAGTAGGTGACACTTTTGAGGACATAGACATGACATGAATTCAAGCACTGAGGTAGATGGCAGTGCTTGAATCCTGGATTTAACTATAGGTTAATACCTATGTGCCAAAAGGACACAGGGGCAGATTCTGAATGTGGGCAGCAGAATCAGGACAGGAAAGGAAATTATCTGCAGAGAGGTGCCTGTGAATGGGACAAGTCTCGGAAAAGTGAAAACTCAGCCTTACAAGCTGCAAAACAGTTGCAGTGAGGTAACTGGTGATACCAATCCCTTGTGCAAGGCAGTATCTCCCTGCTTCTGACAATTTGCCTCTGATTTGTGAAGAAAAATACAATCAAGCATGGAACACTGACAACCCCTGTTTCGTGTCATATTGTAAGCCATGTAAAAGGAAAAAAAGGAGGCTCACGAGAACTTAATTAACAAGAATCACTACTTTTTTCTATGGGAGAACCGGAGGTGTCCTTGTGTATTTATCATACTTTAACAGAAAGAACAAGTAAATCATGTTATAACCTCTACAAGTGTATCATAAATTCACACAACTGGGAGTCTCAGCTTCCTTCTTTCAGGTAACTACAAAAAAACATGTATTTTCAGAAATATAGGAAGGAACTTTTCAGGCTATGTATCTTGCAAGTCCCTGTAAGAAGAAACTCCTCTCAGTTTTTCTCCAGTGCTTTTACCATTACTATGTTTTTTTAAAGTATTGCAACTATGCAACTATAAAAACTAGTGAATCATAGAATCACATATTTTCCTGAGTTGGAAGGAACCCACAAGGATCATTGAGTCCACATCCTGACTCCACAATGGGCAATCTAAAAGTTAAACCATGTATCTAAGAACGTTGTCCAAATGCTTCTTAAACACCAACAGGCTTGGGGCCATGACCACTTCCCTGGGGGGCTTGTTTCAGTGCTTGACAACCCTCTCATGGAAAAGACCAAAACTGTATATAGTACTTGAGGTGAGGCTGCACCAATGCAGAGTATAATGGGACAATAACTTCTCTCAACCAGCCAGCTACACTGTACTTGATGCACCCCAGGATATAGTTGGCTCTTTTGGCCGCCAGGGCACATTGTTGCCTCATATTGAACTTATAATCAACCTACCCCCCCACCCACCACCCCCACCCCGATCACTTTCTGCAGGGCTGCACTCTAGCATCTTGTCCTCCAATCTACCCATACATCCTGGATTACACCACCCCAGGAGCAGAATCTGGACTTGTCCTTTATTAAATTTCTTATGGTTGCTGATTCCAGGCACTCCAATCTATCACAATCTCTCTGTAAGGCCTCTTTACCCTCAAGGGAATCAACAGCTCTCCACATTTTAGTACTGCCAGCAAACTTATTTAGTGTGTACTTGGCTTCAGTGTCCAGGTCATTGATAAAAACATCAAAGAGAACTGGCCCTAAAACTGAGCCCTGGGGAGCACCACTGGAAACTGACCACCACCCAGATGTTACTTCAGTTACTACAACTCTTTGCAGCTGATCCTTCAGCCAATTGTTCACCCATCATATCTGTGTACATGTCCAGCTGTATGCTGGATACTTTGTCCAGAAGGATACTGTGAGAGAAAGTATCAACAGCTGAAAAATTAAAATCCAAATACTTCTTCACTGCCACACTCAGTGATTGACTCTTTGGCATCCTGAAGAAGTGTTACTATATTTGCTGCCTTAAACCCTTCATTAACAAAGATGTTCCTGAATTAAGGTTGGGGTTTTTTGTACTTCAAAGGGGATAGGCTGTGATGTGAATATATCTATACTGATGTACTACTCATCTGTTCAACAAACAAAAAAGGAATTCCTGCATCGTATCCATATTTTCTCCATATGTCAATCCACAGTTTTAACACTGGCACCTGTGTTCAAGATAACTTCCACAGACACATAAGTAAGGTTCTTATTCCTCCAGAATTCATAGCATGTACATTTGATGTGGGTCATTATTAAACAAATCTATCTAAATTTATTTTACATATCATCTCTGTGAACTATTCTATAAGATATTTCTCAGTAATCTTATGTAAATCAAAGAAATTATTATTTAAACATTTATTCAGATTATGTACTTTTTGTAGCACAAATTTCTGCATAAAGTGACTTGGAACACATTTCTGTTTTTTATGAAAGCAATACGTAATTATCTATCAAGTGTTGTCTTTTAAAATTTTGTACATGGCTGCCTTTTTAATATGTGAACAAAGTTAATTTTTAGGATTTATCTCTGATCAGACATAACAATTACATACCTGTTTACATTACTCTTATTAAACACTCCTTAAAATATGTTTTCCAATGAAACTGGACAACTCACTATGTATTCTTGTGGTCTTAAAAATAAGCTTTTAAAACTAAAATTTAAGTAAGTGTAAACTAATTTCTTATTTTTGAAGTCTCTGTACTGTGTGCACTGTGGCACAATAGGCATGGATCCTATAAAGGAGAAATATGAAAGCAGGATTTCAGTTTAAACAATCCTGTAATGAACATAATAGGTTGCACAACTGGACTTTGATATATCTTAGCTTTAGGCTATTTAAATAAAACTGCAAATGTCTTTGGGTTTTAGCCTGAGGACTCATATGCTGTTTGCTTTTCCAACATACAAAAGTTAATTGAAGCATCTCATTATCAGCATGTCCTACCCTTTTGATGAATCTGGTAATTTCTTAGAAATGCCCCCTATTAGCTATTTCTTTATAACCTTGTACCAGGACATCATCTCTTCTTTCTAAATTTCACAACACTTGTATTCATTATTGATATATTTAACAAAAATTTCCTTCTGTCATCAGTGCTTTTTTTAGGAAAAGATACGTACCTTTCTATACCTTTTCTATTCCTTTTTTGCATAAATATAATTAAATCTTTTTTTTTCTGATATTCAGAGACAAAGATTTGTTCAGAGGTGAAATTAAAATAAATTCCAGATGTCAGAATTCTTTGTTAAATAAATTCTCTCTTATCTACCCACTTTTCCAGGACTAATAAAATGAAATACTTCCCTTTCTGTTGCTCAAATATTGAAGCATCTCACTTTACTCAAAACAAAACAAACAACAGCGAAAAGAAGATTGTTTTCAACAAAGTTAAATACCTAAAAAATGCTTCATTGTTTCTTTGGATGTATAATGGGTAACTTCAGACTTTTAAGAAATATAGTCCAGAACAGCACCTAAAAGTTGGTGCTGATCCAACAGCTGAATCAGCTCAACTGGCTGAAAATGTCAGGACTTCTGTTTCCATAAAGATCTGACGGTTATGTTGGGAAAAGCAGAAACAACCAAATAAAAATAATACCAGTTATATTTTTTGGAACTCAGTAAAGGATTTGATTTTGGTCTAGCTGAAAAGATTTAATTAATGTCTCAAATTAAGGTTAAGGTTTATTTGTTGGGGGCAGACTTTGTGTGAATTTACCAAAACTGACTCGTCTTCAAGGTATTTTTGTGGATTTTGCAGTCCAATGGAAATGGTTAGTCCTTCAAACTAAATCCAGGCACCTGAAATGATGCACACTCTAAGTGTAGAGATTATTGCTTACTATAAGAAGCCTCTTTGGTTTGTATGAAGGCATTCAGATACTGGCTTCTAAATTCTGAGGGATCCAAGTATGCAGATACTTACACAAATATTATTTTAAAATAGATTTGATCCAAAAAGGCATATAGTTACTTGGATTATCAGAACTGAGTGAATCCTTTGGGGCTATACTGGACAGCTGATTTTAACCTTGTGTTTCAGGACTGTTTGCCTTATGAGCACAACTTCATCAGAATTCAAATCAAATTCTGCTGCAACTTCTTTCTTGGAAATCAGGAAACATTCTGCTATGTGTACAAACAAACAACAGGCATTCCTATATTTTCTAATTTATTTTTAATTTAAAGGACTCAGATAACGTCCAGGTTATTTCCTTTCAAAGTCTATGTTACTTCTGGTTTCCTATATACTGAATATCACAGTAGATTAAATTATGATCTTGATTTTAAAGCATGTGGGCTCAATTTAATTACAGTGACCATTTTGTGTATGAAGTAATACAATACAACAGAGCAAGAATGCAAGGAAACTACCACAGCTTGTGCTTGTATTTCTTTTGGGTGGTGCCAAGGCTAAATATAAGACATGGGCAAACTTCAGGTACATGTTTGGTTAATTTTCTGAAAATCATAACCCATTGTTTATAACTATTGTCTCTTACTGTTCTCTGTCACTTGACATTATTTATGTCAAATCACCAGTGTCTGACGTTATTTTGTAGTCTGACATGAGGAAGCAATGAAATAATGAAATGTTGAAGAGAAGTCTATTGGTCTTGGCAACCTAGAGGCACTTCAAGCATAGATAGCATCTAAGCAACATCCAAGAATAACATTGTATGGAAAATGGTACATTTCTCTAACCCTTTATTTTCTTCTGCAACAGTTCAGAAATGTGCTAAGACTCAGTCTGAGTGGACTGCAATCACATTGAATTGTTGACACTTCTTTGCCCTCCCTCCTGCTGAAATCCTTCACCTGAAACCAAACAATGCTGTCACAAGTCATACTAGACAAGTTGAATGTCTATTATGTGTTGAAATCTCTACATAATTCCATTATGCAATCTATATATATGCTCTAAATTGACAGCAGAAATGTCAAACTTCACTAAGTGTACCAAATCTTTTTCCACAATCAGGAACTTTTGGCACAAGTAATTCAGTGTATTCAAAACAGTGGTTGAAGTTCCTTCAGACTGAGGACAGCATACTTGTGAACTGAGGAAGACAATAATAAAATAGTTTTGAATATATAGATGACTTTATTTTAATCACACAACTATTAGGAAACTTCTCAAGGGGAAAACTGGCTGGTAAAAAGATTTCATGAAAGATATCTTTTTGGATTGGCATATTATAGCAATCTTCAGAGTAATGCTTCTAGGTAAACTAATGTGAAGTCTGCTTTTACTGAAATGAGTGTATTACTCTGTTTCATTCAAATGAAAGAAAAGTGCAACTACTTATGCAAATATACAAATTGTATCCATTGTTATGTTAAAATGTATATAATAATTATGGTCACGACTGTTGCAAAAAGGCTACATGCTGGTTTAAATTTTAGCCTTCAATTTCAGTAACTGAACTTTTGAGAAACTTCAGTCCTTCAGTTTCAGCTTGATTCAAAATCTACTATTCTCAGTGGAAGTCTATCTATATTCAACCGAACTTTTGGAAAAGTAGGTGGACTTGAGATCAGCCTACTGAAAGAAATCATACTTTTAATTTAATCCTTTTTCTTTAATGCTTATTTATATTCATGAAACTTACACTGTACTGAAAAAAAACTACCTTTTTTGGGAACAATCATTAAATAAATATATTCATTTTCATCTGCATCTTCACTTCTTATATTACATGATAGGAATGTGAAGATATAGATGAAAAGGCCAAGTTCTCTTCTGTCTCCTACACTATTGGCAATTGCTGAATGCATATATTCCTACATAATCTTTATTAATGCTCACATATACTGCAACAGAAAAAAACTCCCAAGTTAGGTAATAATACATAATTGACCTGAAAGAACTTATTGGTTCATTCATGTATTATGTAATGTAGATAGAAATTTGCCTTGTTTATTCATTTGGAGGATCCTTTGTTCTGTGGCAGCCATCTGTCACAAAGTGCCTGGGCCACCTTCTACAGTCCCAGAAGTCCTCAAAGCATTACCTCACATACTCAGGTAAGCTGTCAGGGCTTCCATTAGCACAGGCCATCAACTGAGAAAAGAAATTAACAACCTAATTGTCCTTGCATTTGTTGGAAAGGAGAGGAATTATCTGAGGCACCCCTTCACTCAAACACATAGACAGGGCTTTATGTCTCTGCAGATCCATGCACAGTTTTTTAGCTGACAGAGTCCAGCTTTGCTGGAAGCTCCAGGTTGCCACTTCGGAGTTACCCTCAGGTTGCCACACAGCCCAGGCTATAATGAAAACAGCAGCAGTGACTAATGGTAATATATATTTTTCACTCTTAATAAAAACACTGAAACCTGACAGATACTCAGAATCCTTGCTATGGTCTGATACCTATGTACAGATACTGACAAAAAATACCTCCTATTTCTGAAGGAAAAAAGTTAAAGGACATTTGTTTTGTCTCAATTTGCATCTGATCAAATTCCTAATAGTTGCAATGTCTCATGAACTTGAAGCAGTATGCTTTAAATATATTATCAGCTTGTTGATTTCTTCAAGTCTGGAACACTTTTCTAAAAAATACATTTAATCTCAATCAGAGGTTTGAGCTTTGTTTCAGAAATTATTTGGTGAGGATCCTTGTATTCAGCTGTATATCTAGGCAATTACTCTGACCTGGAAATCTAGGAAGCTTTTCACAAAAGAAATGAGTCAGGCAATTAGAGAAACTGTGTAACAATAACCTCACTATTTATCCAATTATCAGGTTTAATATGAGAGCTGTGTGTCTGTCATTCTTTCAGGGGGACCATTTTGGATTACATGAGTGTTACTTTGGTACAAACCTACAAACTGAAATGGTTCTGAATAAAAACACCCATTAAAACTGTAATTAATTAGTGTTCAAATTCATCTCAGTTTGGCAAAGTCTGGAACATTACCAGATTCAATTAATGACAATACTGTAAGGAGTAAAGTGTGCTTGTGAATCACGTTATGAAAACAGTGCAGTGGCTGCAGTTAGGGTACTAAGCATTTTATACAGGTTGTTACATAAAAAGTTTGCTTCTCAACCTTTTTTTTTCTAAAACTTTGGTTTTAGAGAAGTGTGCATTTCCAGATAAAATAATGTATTTATCTTCACCTTTAATTTAGAACAAACCAGATTCCTTGTATTATTGATCATTTTAAGTGACTAATATTTCTTGCCCTTGCTGTCACATAATTTTCTTGGTCAATTCTTGATCAAAAATACCTAAAACTTTCATAACAAAACTGCGTTGAATCCTGTCTGGAAAAGGAAAAAGACTTCCCAGATTGCTAGCTTTGAAATTATTGAAATATATTTTGGGGGGAAAAGCACAAATCTGTAATGATCTATCTCACCTGCTTCCTGACCTCCCACAACTTCTTTTGATTTTTCTCCCACATGCTTGTTCTTTCCTGCCTGAAAAGGCTGTTGCTTAAATATCATGATTACAGGCTCCTTCATGGAGCCTAATATCTCCAGCACATGTGGGTAACGCACATGCATCTCATACATCTAGATTACAAACTGAGATATTAGCATCTGTAACTGCTAGTCCTCATCATTCTGGACTACAACGTCTTTATAAAATTCCCTGTGTAAGCTACTTAAGAGTCCAGCAACACTTTTAAAAACACTTAGCTCACAAGAGTACTCCATATACACTGTATAATTTCAAGAGTTTTAATGTAAACAGAAGCATATTGTGCAATACAGTATCTATCACAAACTCCTTTCATATCTTTGGACAGCTTATTAGATGAAATTTTAGCCAAGTTCTAGGAACTTTGCTCTAGCTGCATCTCCAGTTCCCTTTTGAGATGAGTTTGCATTTTTCAAGCAGGGATGTCACCCTCAACATTGTCCTTTGCACAGTAGCCTCAACAGACAGGCAGAGTTGCCAAGTGGCAAAACACCTTCTTTGACTGTTGGGCAAGCAGCAGAAACTTCATAATCAGAAATTATGTCACAGTCCTTGTGTTGAGGAGATAGCAGAGACTGTCCAAATGAATATTAATCTTGGGTTAAATTTCCTTCATTTCCACTGATTAAAGTGGGTGGAGAAAAGCAAAGTAGTCTTTATAGAGCTAGGAGGTTTCTAAATATGGGAACTAACAGTAGAACAAAAAATTGTCTGAAATGCAAATGCCGTATACAATGTACAATAATTGTTGCAAACAGTCACGTAATAATTGTCACTAGCCAACAGGAAACCTGCTCCCTTCTCCTGCCAGCAAAATCATAGCAGTATCTGCAAAACCCTCTTTTCTCAAAGATCTAGAGAATAGTTAGTAAGATAATTTTTAAAAAGTGAGTGATACAAAAATCACTTCCTCTTTTTAAACCAGATGTTTTTACAAATATTAAGTGAACTATGCTCTGTAATTTACTGCAGACTTCAGCTTTTATGTCAATTGGACATACTTGTTAAAAAGTGCGATTTTAAAAAGAAAGAAAATTCCAGCATTTCAAACTCAGTATTCAACCTATGTTTCTTTATGGAACTCTATTTCATACCTTATTCTTCTCTCAGTAATAGTGCCCAATCCTTCTACACAATAATTCTCTTTGCTCTCCTTTTGTTGGATTATACATAGCCCTTTGCCTTAGAACAACAAGGAAAAGTGCAGATGCTGCTGTTTCCATCTCCTGCTATTACATGCATTGGCACATCCACTGATTCTTGATTACACAAATGATAAACCCTCTCCATGAGCTTCTAAGCCAGCCTGCAGACTTCCTTACTGCTCTTCTAAGTGCATGCTTGTAAGGCCTGACTTTTTTGCAAGGTCAAGATCTAATAATTAGAATTTTATACCTCTGCAATTAATGATTTGTGTTCATTTAACTCTCCTTGTATCGAAATTTGTCTATAAAAGTATGTTTGATTTCAATAATTAAGAGATTGTTAATTGGGTCGGTGGGTGGGTTTTTGGGGTGGGCTGGGGTTTTTTTTTTGTTTCTTCATATTGTAGATTGATTGTAAGTGGAAATAAAAATTTGGACAAACTTTATTTTGGAGGAAAACTGCGTGTTTGCTTTATCTAGAGCGAAAACCACATGTAATTTGAACCATTTTAAACTAAGCTCTTCTAAGCCAAACAAGCTGATGTTATGTTTGTTTCAGAAGTGTGATATAAAACTTAAATATGACCTATATTTTCTACTAACTCCAGATACTCTGTGCATTATCTTCAATTAACCAAAGCATTCCCCTTTTTAAACTTTTATTGTGGCAACAATATCTGAAATTGTTTTTAAAATTTCCTCAACTAAAGACAGGTAAAAGAAAATTTTATCTTTTAGTGAAATGTAAAAAATGTTTAAAATAATTGTTTATGTCAATCCAAAGGTTGATTTGAATAAATTAAAATACTTGCAAGCATTTGCAGTTAAACTTTTTATTATCTAAATTGACCTCAATTTGTAAACAAAGGTAACTTTTAACAAAAGCTCAATTGGATTTAAACTGTTGTTTTCTCACTACCACTGTATTATTCAGCACTTGAAAAGTCCTTTCTAGTTCTGAGCTAAACAAAGACCTGGTTTATATAGCTCTGTTACCTAAGGGTGAGTAATAAAACTTGCACATCTTAGTTCATTTGACTAGTTTGGTTAGCATTCTGTTCGAAATCAAGTATCCAACAAGTATCCGATTAAGGATAGAGGGCACAATCATGCAAAACACATTTTGGATTTCAGTGTGAGAAAGCAGAAGACTGTGGCTTGTGGGATCGAGTTCAAAATTAGTATCTTTTTTTTTTTTTACTTTGTTTTTGCTTTTAACCAAAGAGCCTTTGCGCCTTTGATTGTTCCTTTTTGAACTGCCTGGACTAGCTCTGAGTTGAAACAAAACAAGATGACACCTCTATAGCCAAAGATATATATCCTGTCCTATTTCGGTGGTATGCACTTACGCAACATGCAGACTGTAACCTTTAAGTATATGAGTTTTATGGGACTAGAAAATTAAAAGGTATTCCTCGGTGTAAGCAAGGTAGTATTCGCTTACTTAGTGAATTCAGTGGAGTCTGATTTTTACCCACAATTAACTTATAAATTGCAATAAAAGTACCTCCTGGTTTTGGCTAGGTGCATTTTTACAGTGAAGGGTAGAGGTGCATTACCTCTCCTGTTAGCACCATCTAGAGTAGTAATATGGCCTGTAGCACTCAAGCAAGGAATAAGCATGTCTCAGCAGCTCTGTCCTCATTTCCCTCCCCTTCTTCTCACCCTAATCAGATAAATCCTGACGTTCTGTTACTGTTCTCAACTGTAAGTATCATGACTTATGTGCAATACAAACTAATCTCTTTTCACATATACTACCAGATATGGACAGAAGGATTTCCATATCTCAAAGGGTATCGATCTCCATATCTCAAAAGTGAACCTAAAGACTCCATTCTTGATGTTCATTATGTGACATTAAGTTCAAGAAAGCTGAAAGTTCTCTTCCTTCACCTATTTTCAGTTAGCTGTTTGACTAAGGATTAAAATAAAATAAGGTCTGTACTTGAAACATAAAGAAAATATTATCATATCTGAGAGTACTGGGTGTGACTGAGACAGAGTTAATTTTCCCCATAGCAGCCAGCCCTCATAGTGCCATGCTTTGCATTGGCAGCTAGAGAGATGTTGATAACACACCAATGTTCTGGCTACTGCTGAGCAGCACTTGCACAGCACCAAGGCTGCCTCTCCAACCTTTGCACTCCCCTCTCATCAGCAGGATGGGGATGGGCAAGATTTTGAGAGGGGACACAGCCAGGACAGCTGACACAAACTGACAGCTGACACAAAGGGTTATTCCGTACCACATAATGCCTGCTCAGCAATAAAAGCTAAGAGAAAGGAGAAGGAAGGAGGGCATTAATTATTTATGACGTTTGTCTTTCAGAGCAACCACTACACATACTGAAGCCCTCCTTTCCAGGAAGTGGCTGGACATAGCCTGCTGATGGGAAGTAGAGTAAAATCCTTTGTTTTCATTTGCTTCCATGTGTGACATTTACTTTTGCTTTAATAAACTGCCTTTATCTTGACCCGTAAGTTTTTTTCATCTTACTTTCTCCCCTTCCAGTCCTACTGAAGAGTGGAGTGATACAGCAGCTTGGTGGGCATCTGGCATCCAGCCAAGGTCAAACCATCACAGTGGGACACAGTGATAGAATTAAGACACAAAATCAAAGACGAAAATTCAGAAGGCAAATCCTTTTTTGCCTCACATCACACTTGTTAGAAGAATCAGTCAAACAACATTACATTACCAAGTTATTGTTTTCAGTGAATACAGTTTCTTTTAGGTTAATTTATTTTCCTGAAAGTTAATGACTGCAAAAGCTGTAACAGAGCTACATACTTAGAAGAACAGTTAGAATTAGAAGAAATGCTTTTAAGCAAATGAAGCTACTGACTCTTTAAGATCAGTTTACTTGTCACGGAATTCACAATGAGTTTGCTTGTATTTATGTTTTTCTCATCTACAATAATTATAATAGATTGGCTTCTCTTTGTGGCACTTCAGAGAATACCTGAGTTTGCAAAAATTATGGCTATGATCTACATCACCTCCAAAAGTCCTAGGGGAAAAAAAATTAAATTTGCTTAGCTGAGTTTTCAGTTGTCAAGTTCCCAGACCATTACTCCCTCAGATGTTATATACCTGGCATCATCCAAATTCATAAGTAGTGCCTAGGTAGAAATGACATCTTGATGTATCAGCTATGCTTGCACTATGTGCACTTCTTCCATTACAAAAGGAAAAGATATCCCTGATTAGAAATTGATGACGCAAAACTAGCATTAACGTCTGGGGGATTTTCATTATGACAATTGCTTCTTCTTAATTCTGGTCTCAAAAGTCACCTAGAAGTTATATTGAGCTTGAGTCTGCAAACAGAATGCCTTATACACTATATAGTTATGTTGGGATAAAGCCTTGCTCAACATCTGCATATAATGCTACTTATAATTTTTACTTACTTAATTTATGGCATCTTCTAGAAAGATGATGAGTAAAAGGCAGCTTGAGAGTCCAATAGGACAGTCAACCCCCAGGATATCATCATTCATGTTAAATAGTCAATGTGTTGGTTTAATCACCTTCTGAATTATAAGACCGTTACTCAAGGCTCAACAATTTTATACTTTGAACTGTAAGACATTTATATGCTGTAGGAATTCTCACATTTTAAATTGACTCTAAAGGAGTAATGTCTGAAAGGCATCTGTTGTTTACTTTTGACAAGAAATCTAATGTTATGTTTACCCACAGATGGGATGGATGTAACTCCATTTTCTACCGCAGCTCTGTTACTGCCTTTCAAAGGTGAAAACATTTCTCTTTGGGGGCAAAATTCTTCCCAGGACACTAAGAAAGAGCAGGAGGATCCCTGCTTCAGCCTTCCATGGTTTAAGTGCCTTGTAAGGCCCAGCATGGTGAGGATGTTGGAATCTCTTTACAGAAGTGAGTAGTCAGAGATGGGAATGAATCCAAAAGACAGAATTTTGAAAATAATGTTATTGTTCAAATTATTTTTTAAATAAAACTGAAACAATAATAATAACAGCAAAAAGTGGAGGCAGAACCTGTATTTTAGTCTTTGTTTTCTCAGAAAGTAGAGTACCTTCCACACTGTATTTGATGCACATTGCAAGGCTCTGATCCATTGATTTCAACAACAGGTGACAGAATACATAATAAGCCTTCAATGCATGCTGTAAGCAGAGGATTTGTAAACTTTTTTTTTTTTCAGATAAGTGCAAATTTTATCTTACACTTTTTTCAGATTCTTCATCATATTCAGTACACTAAAATGGAGGTATCTATTATTCAGTTTCAAACATGAACCACAAAGGCTATATAAAGCACTTTTTCCTGCACTCATTCTTCCACCTTGGCCAAATCTGAGAGTTGGAGCCAAACTCAGACCTGGGTCTCAGAAAACAATAGGGTTTTGCTGATGTGGCTGGACAGCCACTGGTTCATAAACAAGGTCACTTGAAGGTAGCTTAGGTAGCTCTGCGTTACAAAGCAGTCAGGAATGACTAACTCTGATCTTCAGGTCTGGCCACCTGGTATTGCACGTTGAGATAAAGCATTTTCTGTGCCTTTGCTGAATTTCCAGAACCCCACAGTGCAGACGGCTGCTTCAGACAGCTGAAGTACAAGTCAGTATTGCATTTATAGCAGCCAGGAACTGCTGTGTGCCTGGGGGATTTCTTAGCTGCCCCCAGCTGTGCAAATAGATCCAAAAGAAAGTGAGAACCTGGACAACTAAATTGTCATAAAATTGCCATTAAAGAATTACACAATTCTTCATTAAATCCTTGGCTTCCTATTCATAATTAGAGATCTGTGGGTAAGTAGAATAATTTGAGCATTTGCAGCTAAGTTACTCCAGGTGTTATTAAACTAATATGATGTAACTGACATGTACCATATTGCTTATTGTCCCCTTGGACCTGCATGGAGAAAACATGTTGTATCTCCTGAAGCCAGTAAGTCGGGGAAAACATTTTAATGAGAAAACTGAACAGTTTTAAGGAGCATTTTAACACCATAATCCAAACCATACTTTTGTATTTTATGAACAAAATCACTTCCTTGGTGTGAAACAGAAAATATAATTAGGATATTTGAACTGTGAATGTTTTGTCAAAGGCAAAAATAGAAAACGGTGTAGACAAATGGGCACCTGAATGAAAGGAATACAGCTCTGGAGAGAAACTCACAACATAGAACAGTCAGCTTGTTCACAAAAAGCCTGCCAATGCACACGTCCATAGATACACTTCACTTACTAAGAACAGGTTTGAAATGGCAGGGCACTAACAGAGTTACTGAATGCTTTGTGTTTGCATTGAGGGATGATGACAATCCAAGGAAATACTGTGCATGTCCTGAAGGAAGCTGTAGTGGCTGCAATGCAGCAGTGCTGGCATTCCATCCTTGAAGAAGGGCATTACATTTTTAATGTCTACTGGTATCAAAGTGCAAGAATTATTATTTAGTCTGTTTCACAGCAATAATATCTAACTGAAGGTTAGGTAAGGTTTGTTTGAGGAGCTCTGGACAAGATGTAGAAAGACAGGCAGTTGCATTAAGAAAAGAAATAACTCAAGGAATTGAATCTGAATAATCTACAACAAGTCATTGTAATTACCACATACGCCATTTTCCCAAGGGTTAATTATATTGACATGTTTTCAATTCCCACAAGAGTATTTTGGGGTTTCATCATTAACATTAATTGAAATATTACCATACCACTTCATAAGCATAAGAAACTACCATGGTTCTTTGGACAGCATCCTAAGGTCATGTTCCTTGTATGCCTTCCCAAGAGAACCATAGTGATCTGCTGGTGCCAAACATGCACTGCATCCACGTCTGCATCCACATGCATACACGCTTTTTCTGAGAAGACAGAAGAAACTTCATGAATCAGCAAGGTCTGCAAAAAAAGTTTCCTGTCTTTCTAATTCAGAAGCAGTGGCAGCAAAAAAACAGACTAGCCATAATTACACAAGTCTCACTTACATGCTACAAGATCTATCAGACTCCTGGCCAGTGCTCCCATCTTTTCTGAACAAAGCAAGTTTTTCCTGAGTGATACTAACAATAAACCAAATACCAGACAAGCTTCTATTTCCATGATGAGTACTGTAATGATCACACACTGAGGTCTGTATTTCAAACCAAAAATTATAAAGTAAAAATTATCTTTTACCTCTTTGAACTTAGTAATTACATATTCAGAATAAGAACAGTACAAACTGTATCAGCATAGAGACATTCAGCACAGAGAATTAGTCACAGGATTGATTAAATACTGCCATGAACTTTCATGATTAAAATATCACCAATTCCAGTCACATATTAGTAAATCATTACATGCCAAACTACTGTAAAGATTTTAGTGTAAAATAGGCTACTTAGCAACAAACCCAGACTTCCTTTATTCCATTTGCAGAGTATATAAATAAATGGAGGTATGTGATGTAAAGCTGGTCAAAAAAGTTATGGATAATGAATGTAGTAAATTCAAACTAGGGAAATTTTGGAAAATGTGTCAGTTTCTATTAAAATGTCAATGGCAAGCCTGGGAATACAGAGAAAAACAAAACAAAACAAAACAAAACAAAAAACAAAAACAAAACAAAACAAAACAAAAAAAACCAAAGAAAAAACAACCTGCAAGACTTCTGAAGGCAATATTTATACACAGGAAAAATAAATTACATGAATCCATGTTCCTACTTTCAGTCAAACAGAATAAGAACTAATTCAAGTCTCTGAGTCTCATATAAGTATGAATGTCATCAGCCTATTAGATATTTTAGGAGTTATTTCTTTCCTTCTTAAAAATGATGGATAAGTGAATAAACAGAAAAGGTGGACTCTTCAGTGCAAACTGGCATAAAGCCAGGCTATGAAATCTTGGGTTTTGACACAGTGACATTTCTAAAACAAAAGACCCTAATCTTTTACCTCTTCTCTCCAAGCGTATACAACACAACTGCAGAAGACAGGGTAAAGTGTGAAAATAAACACCTAGCAGCTTTTAAGTTGAGCTGTTATACTACTTAGCCCAGCACATATTCCTACACGGTGAGAGAACTGCGTGATCTTTGTTATGACATCTTGACACTTATATCCAAGTATCTCTACATTCTGGTTTTTGGGTGGTTTGGGTTTGGGGTTTTTTTGTGTCATACAAATGAGTGTATGAGTTACCTATTTCAAAACATTTTAACTTGTATAGCACACAGATTATTTCCTTTCATGCTTTTATATGGGACCACATGTTTTTAGCCTAATTTGTGCTTTTAAGAAATGCTGTGGTGCAAATAAATAACAAAATGTAAAACAAGACCTGACTGGTAGTTTCCCCATGCAAACCAATTGTAAACATTTTATAAGAAATACAAACCAGTTGGCATTTTGCAATACTCCTTCTGGAGATTTTAGTTATTTATTTTAAATTAAAGCAAAGACTATCCTTCATCTTTTATAAGGACACCCCAATGAGAATTTATCAATCAGCTTTATGATCTTTTAGCACGGATTTTCAGAGAAACAGAGACACACTACTAGACCACTAAAACTGAAATTTTTCTCTTCGCTGCTGTTGCTTCCCTAGTTACACTCGATCTCAGGTGTTTCCCAGTTAAAAAGTAAGGCATCACCTATGTGGTTCAAGCACTCTAAAGGCTAAGGCACAGACCTGAGCTTAAGATAACAGGTGCTGAGGTACCTGTACTGAGTTTGTGAAATTTAAAGCAGTATGGAGCATTGCCAGCTTCATCAGATGAGGCTAATCCATGAAAAAGTTGTGAACATCATCTACACCAGTTTCCAAATGCAATCTCTTTCTTCCTTTATTTCATTCTTACCCACACACCCCATTACAGATCATCGTTCCTGCTCTTTGTGCTTTTAATTTTGCTGCATCAATTTTGCTTCCTGGCAGTGAGAGCTCCTTCAGGAACAGAGCAGTATGATTTTATTTTCATTATGCCAGCAAGATGATTCTCTTGTTCCATTTTCAACTCACAGTCTCCATTTTACTGTTATCACATAATTATACATGGAGAAAAAAGGTGTACAGTAATATTTTTATTCAAATACATAAACTGTTCTGTAGCCAAGACATTACTGTGAATCTGAGATTCAATCTGCTTATTGTTACTTATTTTTATTGTAGTCTAATTTTCCAAAGTATTTTTTATACTAGCATTCTGGTTCCTTTCCAAATATAATCCACAACATCTCAAATATTTGCCATCACATTAAAAAGTGCTAATAGCTTTTCATACATTTAAAAATAAATCTTTAGGAAAGTTTTCACCTTGAAAAGTCATCAGTGCTTCAGGAAAGTCTATATTGCTTTAAAATGATAAATGCAAAATATTTCATGTACTCAGAGATCACATTCTGCAGTTTAATATTTAGTAGGTTCCTAAACACCTACAAAAATAAAACTTACAGTCTCTGCTCCAAAATAATTAGAATATGTTAACCTCAAGTACAAAACATCAATTTGATAGAATGTTTTTAATAGAGAATCAGATTCAATAAAGTATTGGCTTGCAACTTAAACAATTAACTCCAACTGTGATTTTGAAGATTTCTGTTCAGTTGCTCACTACTTTGCTACCTTTGCGAGACCCACAATCAGATGGTTACTAGGTTTTTTCTGAAAGTGGCAACTCCAATTTTGAAACCATGCTTTTCCCATCTCCTGAATGGATGGAAGAAGTCTATAAGCAACATAATATTATCTAAAAGAAGGAAGCAGAAAAAACAATATATTACACCTGTTTTTTACATAAATGACTAACTCCCAACTTAATTTCAAAAAAAAGTAAAACAGACAACTATGTCCCAAAGAGGTTCATATGTAACGTGTCCAGTAAGTGAAACAGACAACTATGTCCCAAAGAGGTTCATATGTAATATGTGTCTGGTAAGTGGAAAGGCCACAGCTGTCTATTGTTCTCCTATTCACTAGCTTCCCATATTTCTCTCCAGTTGAGGGAACTGCTATATGAAAATTTAGCACAATGAACAAGAAACATTCTCAGTAGATTCACAGACATGACTAAGATGCCTAAGCTCAGACTGTGCTACCCCATTATCAGCTTGGATCTGAACTGTCCTTGAGAACTACTTCTCTGATGCATGGAGTCCATAGCAGCATTACAGTAAAGGGTCTCCTGCATTAGTGCTCATTTTGGTCTGTTGATCAGGGTGTACACCACTGGATCCATCTCCAAGATCTCAGAAATTGCTTGTATCAGCTGACATCATCAGTAGAATAAAGATGTGTTGAGCCTGCACCAATGAAGCTTAATTCTTAATACTTGGAGAACAAGTATTGAAATGACAAAAAGACAATTAAGCTCTCACCTACCACAAAGTCAATCCAGATCCGGCAGACAATTGTCATGCTTATTTTACTACAATGAGAAGGTCCCTTCAATGAGTCGGGATCAGTAATAAAACATTCTTTGGTAAGAAAAGCCTCAATTTGTACAAGGACCTATCAGCACAAGCAAACTCAGACTTTATAAACCATCCCCATCTATGACAATTTCCTTCCTTCAGCTGACTCATGGAGCCCAGCCCACACCAAAAGAGCCTGAACTAAGGCCCTTGAAGACTTTGGTTATAAATATTCTGCTCACTCACCCTCTAAAAGTGGGATCCCTTTAAGCTCCATGTGAGTTTTATATATGAAAAATAAATAAATCCAATGCTTTAGCCAAAGAACAGAAAGGAAAGATGCCACCTCTAATGCCTCCTAACATTAGTACCATCATATTGGCAATGCAGGCAAGATAATGAAACATAGAAGCTACAGGATGTTAGAACAGTTGATGTTCAGACAAAATAAAAATCTACACTTCTTCCACTGACCACAAGACTAGTTTTTCTCTTTATCTTTAAACTTTAATCATTTTCTTATTATGTCATACATGGGTTTATAACAGATTATTCATTCACTTGTTTCCAAATAAACAGGGAACTGGAAAACGTTCTTTTCCAAATTTTGGCCACATTTCTGAGTATATTATCATCTGTTACGTACACAGACCATTTGAATTATCATCTTTCACTCTGACAAGTACATTCCTAATGCAGTGAATACTGTGTTTCTTGGTAAAATAGCTACACTTGGAATCTTCTCTTATATGAGGATTTTAGGTATATTATTTTGTGATTATGAATCCAGCTCTGTCATTTAAACTACTATTCCTCTTCTGTTGTTAGTGGAATGCTGTGAAACAAAGAGAGAATAGAGGGGAAGCCAGATTAATCTTCAAACCTTATGTTAGGATGTAATGTCAGATTTTAAAGATCTTATCTTGTAAGAGGAAATGAGTTATAATTTATATACCTATTATGGCAAGGGATAATATTGAAACCATGTATACATTCATACAGATACAAATACATTTTATATATTTTTTATCATATACACACATCCATAAAATGAAAATAGTACTATTTTTCAGTTGTATATAGTCCTTCTTGTACCTTGTTAATTGTAAACTTTAGAAGTATGAGATGGAC